>NW_027505792.1:0-181840 GCF_021521415.1 Bidens hawaiensis
ATTCTCAAAACAATGGGTTTAATCATGCATTTAAAACCTGTGAACTCACCAACATTATGTTGACTTTTAAGTATATTTTTCTGGTTATTAAATTCAGGCAGATATTTCTGGGCATATACAAGCATAGCATCGCATGTAGGGTCACCACGTTAATCAATAGTTGTGATTATCCATGAAGGTCGCGCGCCCTTGAATTTGCTTTGACGGGGTGCGACACATTAGAACTCAAACTAGGCGAACACTCTCGAAAATCCATTAAATCAAAATCCCGTCCTAACACGCCTCACATTGAAGAAAGAGTTCATGAATCCAACGCTGGTATCGATTTTAAACGCAAATTCAAGAAACTTAAAATTGAAAGCTGCTCGTTCAAAGATTTGACAAATTTTGGACCAAAAGAATTCTATGGCGACAAAGGCGCCATTCAACCCTAAGGTGTTAGAAGAAATGGAGTCCATCGTAATCATTAGCAAGTGCGCCGAACAAAAGAAGATCCAATACAACGGCGCAGATGTTCAAAGGCGAACCTCTAGAGTGGTGGAATACATTGATCATGAGCAAGGGAAGAGAAGTATTGTACAATTCAAAGATATGGTGATGGCACAATTCTTCCCGATGCACGAAACTGATCAAATCCAAACTAAATTTCTTAGTCACAAAGTCATAGGAACCAATCCCCGTGAGTACAACACCAAGTTTCACGAGTACTGTAGACTCGTGCTCTAGCTGGGTAAATCCTGAATCCAGAAAACTCACACCGATATATTTGGGGAATCCCGCGGGAAATCCCGCGACATGGTAAGGTCTCACCAACCTCAAACACTGATTCCACCATGGAATTGGCTGGTTATTTTGATAAACGAATTAATCCGTAACAAAGAAGAAGACAAGAAGGTGGTGTCATCTCACGGCCATAAGAAAGGAGGAGGCGCCCGATTCAAGGGAAAGGGTGTGAAGCTACAAAAAGCTGGATCCAACTCCAACTATACCCAATGCAAGATTTGCAAGAAATACCACAAGGGTAGATGCCACTATCGCTCCATCTACAACTATTTGCGATTCATGTCACAAACCCGGCCACGCAACGGCCGATTGTTGGAAAAAGACGATGACTACTGCAAGGAAATGGGTCATCTCAGCTTTGAGTGCCGAAAGAACAACCCGCTGGTGGTGGTGCTGGTGGAAGTGGCCAAAAGAATGAGGCGAAGAAGGGGAATGCAAGTCTTCGTTCTTGATACTAAGAAGTGCTGACATGTCAGAAACCATCACTGGTACGTTCTTAGTTAATGACACATATGCTAGAGTTTTATTATATTTAGGTGCCAACTTAATTTTTATAGATTATAGCTAGTTTATTAAACGGACATCTATCAAAACTAAATAAAACTCTAAGCGTCGAGACCGCTAGTGGCAAAATTGTTAAAATATCCGAAGTCTAAGAAAACGGAAAAATCTTATTAGCTGGTTATGTTCTAAAATATCCAACAGTTACCTATGACTCTTGCTGGTTTTGATATAGTACAGTATGGACTGGTTATCCAATAATCATGCTTGTATCATTTGCAATAGCAAAACCGTTGATCTTCGAGCCCCTGATAAACGAACCATTCGAATTGAATAGGACAAAGACGCTGGCCAAGTTAGCATAATCTCCATGATTAGGACTAATAAATGATTAGCATTCATGGCCTACGTCACCGAACGAATCTAAACCAAAGGAGATAAAGGACGTATCTATTGTCTCCGAATTCTCTGATATCTTTCTGACGAACTACATGTATTCCTCCTGATCGATAAGTCCAATTTAGAATAGATCTATGCCTAGAACCGGACCAATCGCCAAGGCTCCGTCCCAACTAGCGCCACAGAAATTAATGAGTTGAAGAAGCAATTAGACGAACTACTTTGAGAAAGGTTTCATCCGTCCAAGTTCATGTTAACTCCGTTAATTCAAACGCAAGATCTCGCAAACTATGTCATTCTAGTTAACGCATTTCAAATTGTATTTAATTAGAGTTAAATGACACATGACAATCATTACACAAGTAGTCTTTCGGAGTTTCACCGAAACACACACGAGTCGACTCAAACCGTTGATGAAAAAACAATAAATAATATAAACAAGTACTTAGTATAATATGTATTATGTTGTGATAATATATGTTATGTGACTACGTGTTTGCATGTGTAACATTATATCATGGATGAAAGATGGAATAAACTAGTTTGTACTAGAGTTAGATAACTAGAAAGTTAGGGGGTGAATTGTAACTTGATTAATTACTTAAACAAGTTATTACACAAACCCTAATCCTTTCCCCTCTCTCCCTCTCCCATTGCGACGGCAGCCCCTCCCCCCCCCCCATCTCTTTGATTGATCGAAACACACACACATACATACAATATTAATTACAAGTTGTTTGAAGATCCAAGGTTGCTAGCTAGGCAAATTTAACACCCTACCTAATCTATTTTATCAATTATTTGCATCATTATGCATATTAATCATGAACCCTATATGTTAAAGTTGTAGATTATTGATGAGTTAGGGTTGTATGCATGGTAATTTGTTCATAGGTTAGTAGTTTGATAAATTTTGGTGAAAACTGATGCTGGACAGAACCTTAAATGCATGTTAAAACAACTGTAACTTGATGATAATGATATTTTTTGAAGTAATTAATGATTTTATGATGTATTTGGTCGAGTCTAGTTTCTAAAGAGTCTTAGTTTGTAATTTTTGGACGTGTGGAAGTCAATTTTTATTAATTTACAAATCTGTTGCGCAAGTCTGATTCGGGAAACCTTCTTATAGGCTGTTTTGTAAATAGTATATCTCACAAACGACAAGACCTATTGAATTGATTCCACTTCTGGAAGTTAATAATTTGAGTGTGGAATCTAAACCATTTGGCATTGCATCAATTGGATTAACCATGTATCGGAACTAGTCAATAGTTTTTGTTGCACATGATAATGACTGCTGTGTGCCTACTGTGATGTTTTGATTCTTGTGATAAAACCGTGTATGTTAAAAATATAATAAAAATATTTTGAGAATCCTAACTCAAGTTTGCTTATGTGAAAAGTTTGGTGATTTTATCTACATCTTATGATTGGTGAAATAGAGTAATCTTGACGTGTTAAATTCTGTCTCGGTAAAATTAGCTGCTGGATTCTTGATTGAAGTATGAAAAGTGATTGTTTGATTGATGTTTGAATTGTGTATGACGTATTTGCCCTTGTGGTAGTTGTTTTGCTGAACATGTATCGTAGTAACATATAACGCCCTACTTGATCACCCTCGTAACATATCACCAACGTGTTTGTCGAGTCGCACTTGTTTCACCAAATGTAACCTCTCATGCATAGTTTTCATGCGTCGAGTCTAGTGACTCACTCATTGTTCAAAACACTTAGAAATCTCATTTTTGTTTTTATAGCACTAGTGAGGATTTCTTTTGATGCATGGTTTTCTCGGATTTTTGATAACTACGCAAACAGTGAGTTTCACGGCCCCTTTTACTCTTTAACGCTTTTATTAAGGGGAGATAACATACTCCAACACTTTAGATTTTGTTACTCTATATATATCACTTATAAGGCTAAGTAGCAAACAAACAACTAAGTGCTTCTGAACATCAAACCAGTTAATATTGGATAACAGCGAGTCACCTTTGAGTAGTACTACCGGGTTTGACAAACCCCACCCAACTCTAAACTCGACTGTAGGTCGAGTGGGTGTAATTTTGGCTAACACATTACCATGGTCGTGGTTGACATGGTGGCAAGACAATCATATAAACAATCAGCTTCGGTGTCGAACACTTAGTAATACATGCTTCATAGGTTAGCTACCTATTGATATATAATTGACTAACACTATCTGTTACGCTAAAACGCAACGCTTAATTTATGTAAACCTGTGAACTCACCAACCTTGTGTTGACACTTGTAGTATGTTTATCTCAGGTAGCCGAGGCGGACAAGAGGCATAGGACATGCATTCACTGAACTCTTATGTTTTAAACTTCTTTTAAATTTTGTCTTGATAACTATTGCTTTAAGTCGTCCTGTGTGACGCAACTATTTACTTTACAGTTTATGCTTCCACATATTTACTTAAGACTTGATGTCTTGGTTGTTTATAAAACTTTAATTATGGTGTTTGATATAACTAATGATTCATATCCTCTTAGTTCACACCCTCTGACAGTAAAACTCCAGTAATGGACTTTGAGGGTGTGACATATTGGTATCAGAGCTATTGGATATAGCGAACTAGAATTGCATTCATACAAGACTATAACCGCAATGACCCATTAGTTATTATCTACGCACTGCATATATAAATATATATTATATATTTAGTTATACATTTACTTTATTTCTTTTCCTCATTCACTTATACGCGCGTTAACCATACACGACTTATCCTGTATGGATGTCAACGCCATCATCATCATCTGACCCCGGTGTCCCACGACCTCGGAAAGGAACCGGAGATTCCTGAACCATCACCACATCGAGCAGGCCCAGCACTAGCAGCCTTCGCACCGAAGAGACACTGCCCATCTGGAGTCGTTTATGAGTCCAACGGTAACTGGAATTGATACCCAAGTTTGATCGAACGGATTGTTTACCGTGAGAAAGTACCCCCACTACCCATCCCGGGCTGTCCTATGCCCTTCAACACACTACCACCCCTAACACTCCCGATGGAGCGCGCTTTCGCAGCTCTCGCCTCATGTTTGGATCGTGAAGTTTACATTATCCACTCAACGAGAGAGAATGTTACTGGATTGATAGGGGATGGAGCAGAGGCTAGGAAGAGGATTTCCTACCTGACTGAAGCCATTAAGGAAGTTCAGGATGCTCATGTTCAGCTAATGAAGCTAGTGATCAAGATGCAATCAGAGATGATAGACTTGCAGGAAGAAGTTAGGGATGCAAGAGGCCATGCAGCGGTAGCTCTAGCTCGTTGCGACACACTGAAGGAGCAAATTGCTCCGAATGCAGCAGAAGCCGGAGCCTGTACCTTCAATAATTACCTAGACTGTAAACCCAAATCGTTTAAGGGCACAGAGGGAGCCACAGGTTTCCTACGTTGGGCCGAGAAGGCAGAGTCAGCCTTTGAGATGTGCAACTGTCCACCAGCCAGCAGGGTCAAGTTTGCTGCTGGAACACTGCAAGATTCAGCCCTCACCTGGTGGAACTCCAATGTGCAGATACTTGGATTGGAATGGGCGAATGCCATGAATTGGGAAGAATTCAAGAATATGATGCGGGAAAAGTATTGTCCTAGAAAGGAGATCTCCAAGCTGGAGTCAGAATTTTAGGCTTTGAAGATGGTGGGCTCTAAAATTGAAGCCTACACCACCCGTTCTCACGAACTGGCGGTGATGTGCCCGCGGATGGTAGATCCGCCAAGTAAGAGGATTGAGATATATATCGATGGTTTGGTGCCCCAGATTCAGGGTATGGTGACGTCTTCCAAACCGACCACTATTCAGCAAGCGATCCGAATAGCCCACAAGCTGACAAACCAAGCAGTGGCCCAAGGTGCGTTACCACCTAGAGGTTCCACCTCTAAAACCCTTGAAAACTCGGGTAATGACAGCAGCAACAACAACAACTCTGGGAATGGAAAGAGGAAGTTTGACAACACAAGGTTCTCATCATCGAACACCCCACAACAACAACACCACCGTAAACTCGAATTCACTCGGAACTTTAACAATCAGAGTTCCAACAACAACAACGGAGGCGGTACTAAGGGTAGAGCTTTTGTCATTGGATCGGGCCAGGCCCGCAACGATTCGAACGTGGTTACCGGTAAGTTTCCAGTAAACGACTGTTTTGCTTCTATTTTGTTTGACACTGGAGCTGATAGGAGTTTTGTGTCGAAAGCCTTTAGTAAACTGTTAGACTTAACTCCGACACCGTTAGATGCTAAGTTTCCTGTTGAATTAGCTGACGGTAAGTATATAGAAACAACACATGTACTAGCCGGATGTAAGTTGAAACTTTCGGGTCGTACCTTCGATATCGACCTCATACCCATTACACTTGGTAGTTTCGACGTTGTTGGCGGCATGGACTGGCTATCCGAGAATAGAGTTGAGATTATATGCCACGACAAGATTGTTCATATCACTACCCCTTCCGGCGAAGTCATCTCAATACAGGGCGAGAAGAGCAGCATGACCACACGCATCATCACCCTCATGAAGGCGCAGAACTATTTACGAAAGGGTCATCTGGCAATTTTAGTTCATGTTATCGAGAAACCCGCAGAGGGGAAGCGGATCGAAGACATATCGATTGTGCGAGATTTTCCCGAAGTCTGCGGCACCCATAACACGAGCCCCGTATCGGCTCGCACCGGCAGAGCTTCAGGAATTGTCAACCCAATTACAGGATTTGTTGGATAAAGGTTTCATCCGACCTAGCTCATCACCATGGGGAGCCCCTGTCCTATTTGTTCGAAAGAAGGACGGGACTTTCCTCATGTACATCGACTACCGGGAGCTGAAAAAGGTGACGGTCAAGAACCGTTATCCCCTACCCCGAATTGATGATCTATTCGACCAGCTTCAAGGATCGAGTAACTACTCGAATATCGATCTGAGATCGGGTTACCACCAATTAAGAGTGCGCGAAGAAGACATTTCAAAGACGGCATTCAGAACTCGGTACGGCCACTATGAGTTTTCAGTGATGCCCTTTGGTTTAACCAACGCACTAGCCGTATTTATGGACCTCATGAACAGAGTATGCAAAGCGTATCTCGACAAATTTGTTATTGTCTTTATTGACGATATCCTCATATACTCCAAGAACAAGACCGACCACGAAGAACACCTAAGGTTAATCCTGGAATTACTAAAGAAGGAACAATTGTATGTCAAGCTCTCTAAATGTGAATTTTGGCTTCACGAGGTTCACTTCTTAGGACATGTGATCAATAAGAGTGGTATCCATGTTGATCCAGGCAAGGTAGAGTCCATCAAAAATTGGGAAGCACCTAAGACTCCGACTGAGGTGCGGAAATTCCTAGGACTGGCTGGCTACTACCGACGTTTCATCGAGGGATTTTCAAATATTGCTCAACCCCTCACCGCACTGACACACAAGTGTACTAAGTACAGTTGGGGTGACGCGGAGGAGTCTGCCTTCCAACTTTTGTAAACAAAACTCTGTAGCGCGCCTATCTTAGCCCTACCCGAGAGAACAGAAAATTTTGAAGTACATTGTGATGCATCGATACAGGGTCTCGGCTGCGTGTTAATGCAACTTGAGAAGGTTATATCCCATGCCTCTCGACAACTACGGGTACACGAGAAGAACTATACGACCCATGGCTTGGAACTCGGAGTTGTGGTGTTTGCCCTTAAGATATGGAGACATTACTTGTAGGGTACCAAGTTTACCATTTACACCGACCACAAGAGTCTCCAACATATCTACGATCAAAAGAAGTTGAACATGCGACAACGTTGTTGGGTCGAGCTACTTAAGGATTATGATTGGGCCATCAAATACCACCCGGGCAAGGCGAATCCAGTGGGCGATGCTCTCAGCAGAAAGGAAACCGTTAAGCCTAGACGGGTGCGAGCATTACAACTCATGATTCATGCCAACTTACCTGATCAGATTCGTGGTGCTCAACTCGAAGATTTGAAAGACAAAAACCTTCCATCAGAACTCATGCGCGGCATGGATAAGCAACTTGAAACCAAATTGGACGGGGCCCGATATTTCAAAAACTGGATTTGGGTCCCTCGTTATGGAGACTTGAGGAATCTGGTGATGGATGAAGCACATAAATCCCGATATTCCATTCACCCTGTCTAGGACAAAATGTACAATGACCTGAAGGTAATTTACTGGTGGCCAAACACAAAAGCCGAAATTGCCACCTACGTAAACAAATGTTTGACCTGTGCAAGAGTCAAGATGGAATATCAGAAACCATCTGGTCTGTTACAGCAACCGGAGATCCCAATGTGGAAAAGGATCACATTTCTATGGACTTCATCACAGGATTACCCAAAACACCGACGGGATGCGGTGCCATCTGGGTGATCGTTGACCGGCTGACTAAGTCTGCACATTTCTTAGCATCAAGGAATCAGATAAAATGGAAAGTCTGAGTCGCATCTACATGAAAGAAGTAGTGGCTTGTAAGGCCCCAAATCCTGGTGCCCTACTTTAGCATCGGATTTACTCATAAACACAGTTCTTACAAATCAGAGTTAATTAAAAACTTTACGCGGAATATAAATACCAATCGTTCTCTTTGATACCATAACCCAAAAAATTATATTTAAAACATCTTTTCTTCTATCTTCAGGTGCCAGCCGTTCAATCCATGACATGTGTCATCCTCATGCTAGTTCTTTGTCTGATCACCTGCGTGCATACTAAAAGTCAGCTACGCTGAGTGAGTTCTAGTTAATCAATTAACTTGTCATACAACCACTACATACAACATATACGTATCCGAAGACACGTAGTCCACTATCTAACCACCTCACCTTACCACTTAGCCTCTTATTTACACCTACCACTTTGCCACTTTGCCACTTTAATAACGTATAACGTTATGCCACTTTGCCACTTTAATAACGTAGTCACGTATAGGCTTGCCCTACCACGTACTATCGTCATGCCACTAACACTCTTACTAGACTCTTGCCACTTCTAACACACTCTACCTCTACTTGTCTACAACACGCTTCATATCATTTACATAATAAGCAAGTCACATCATAGCATTCATACACACTAAAAACCACTTGGCACCCACTATACTTGGCGATACGTGCAATATCCGAAGATCGTTCACGTACCGAAAAACATTATATAATAGCTACCTCGTATAACATCAATAGCATACACTTACCACTTAAGGTAAGTGTATTCACACTTCACATCGAGTATGCACACAGCCCCGAAAACATAACAAGGAAATGGGGCTAGAAACTCACCTGAACTCGGTTAACAATTACTCCTTCCTTAGCTGAGCGTGACTAACTGTATAACAATTACACATATCAATTAACTATTACTATCCATTCACGTTTCTAATCTATTTACAACCCTCAATGAACGGTGGTTCGGGGGCAGCGCCCCTGACAGCGGGGTTCTAGGGGCGGCAGCCCCTAGCAGGGTCCAAGGGGCAGAGCCCCTGGCTGGGGTCGAGCTGTCTTAAGTGAATTAAGCGTAATTAGTTAACCAATTCGTTTTCTTAAGTGATCTAGTTTGTTAACTAATTCGTCCTCTAATCAGCATCAGATTCGTTATCTGAACATCATGCAATTCGTTATTCTAATTCGTTAGCTGGTTCGTTATCTTCCATAACGAGTTGGACCTTTATAACGAACTGGTCCCTTAACGAACTGAACCCTTAACGAATTGGGGCTCATTCGTTAGTTCTTCCTTAACGAACTACTTAACGAATAGTGTCTGCTTCATTATCTCCCCTTGGCGAAACACATAACGAATTACCTTCTAGTTCGTTAAGTATCCGTTGGCGAACTAGGTTTAGGTCAGGGAATGTCAGAATGTTCTTTGACATTCTCTTAACCTCGTACAACATTTCCGGCGCCGCGTTTCTGGCGCCGTCATCACCGGAAATCCGGGATCTCGCCGGAAAAACGAGATCTCAGCCGTTTCACCACCGTTTCACCGTTTTTCGTCCCGTTCGATCCAGATCTGAGCTAGGGTGATCCCTAAGCTCATCTTAGGTTCGGTTTATACCCGATTCCACCCGGATCTCATGAATTCAACGGTTTAACGGTGTCGGCTCGTCGTTTCGTGACTAAATCTAACGGGGTTGAGTTCATACAACATAATACTATCATTACCTTGGGTCGTAAACTGATTCTCCTTCTTCTTCTTCTAGGTTTCGGCTTAGAGAGAGAGAGAGAGTAGGATGAGAGAGAGCTAAGTGTGTGTTTTGGTGGTGTATGGAATATGAGAAATGAAGGATAAATGGTGATTTAAGGTTTATATAATTATGGATCATGGGCTTAAGCCCATGGTCTCATCCTTCTTTCCTTCATGACCCAGGTCCATAACCTATATCCATTAACCAACACTAGCCCGACCCATACCAACTCCTACTCTATTTAATTATTTCCCGATAACCCGAGTAAACTTTCCCTCTATTATTAAATAATATAATTAATATTATTTTGGAAATTTCGGGATGTTACACGGCTAGACACTGAGTTCTTGTCTCAATCATATCCGATCGAGATCCCCTTTTCACTTCACACATTTGGAAATCACTACAGAGCGCGCTAGGCACCCGCCTTGATATGAGCACAACATACCATCCTCAAACGGATGGGTAAAGTGAACGCACCATTCAATCTTTAGAAGACATGTTGCATGCATGCGTATTGGATTTCAGAAAGAGTTGGGAACCCCACTAGCCCCTGGTAGAGTTTTCGTATAATAACAGCTACTACGCTAGTATTAAAGCGGCACCATTTGAAGCGTTGTATGGACGAAGGTGTCGATCGCCTCTTTGCTGGACAGAAGTGGGTGACAGCCAAATCACCGGCCCAGAATTAGTACTTTAAACCTCAGAAAAGATTGTCCAAATCCGGAATCGCATGGCGGCAGCACGGGATCGCCAAAAGAGCTACACCGACAAACGCCGAAAACCTCTGGAATTCCGAGTGGATACAAGGTTTTACTGAAGGTCTCACCTTGGAAAGGTGTAGTTCGTTTTGGGAAGCGGTTCAAACTCAATCCAAGATACGTTGGCCCATTTCGAATAACTGAACGGATCGGACCGGTAGCGTACCGATTGGATTTACCAGCAGAACTCAGCGGCGTACACAATGTTTTCCATGTATCCAACTTGAAATAATGCCTTTCTGACGAAACACTAGCAGTTCCTTTGGGCGAATTGCAAGTTGATGAACAGTTACGCTTCATCAAAGAACCAGTCGAAGTCTTGGATTGGCACACTAAAACACTCAAACACAGCAAGATTCCCATCGTTAAAGTTCATTGAAACTCAAGACGTGGACCAGAGTTCACGTGGGAACGCGAGGATCAAATGATGAAAAAGTATTCTCACCTTTTCAAAGGGTTGACCAAGCACCGAAACCCACGAAAGCCGACAAACAATCAGAAAACACCGGAGGTATGAATTAAATTCTGGGACGGAATTTATTTCTACAAGGGGATGATGTGAAAAACTGAAAATTTTTGACTTTTTCAGACAAACATTGTGATATGACACAAATTTTCTGGACGAAAATTTTTTCAACATGGGAATAATGTGACACTCGTCAATTTCAGGTTAACTCTGTTAATCCGAACTCCGTTAATTCAAACGCAAGATCACACGAACTATGTCATTCCAGTTAACGCATTTCAAATTGCATTTAATTAGAGTTAAATGACACATGACAATCATTACACAAGTAGTCTTTCGGAGTTTCACCGAAACACACCCGAGTCGACTCAAACCGTTGGTGAACAAACAATAAATAATATAATTATTTACTTAGTATAATATGTATTATGTTGTGATAATATATGTTATGTGACTACGTGTTTGCGTGTGTAACATTATATCATGGATGAAAGATGGAATAAACTAGTTTGTACTAGAGTTAGATTAACTAGAAAGTTAGGGGGTGAATTGTAACTTGATTAATTACTTAAACAAGTTATTAAACAAACCCTAAACCTTTCCCCTCTCTCCCTCTCCCCTTGTGATGGCATCCCCTCCTCCCCTCTCTTTGATCGACTAAACACACACACATACATACAAGATTAATTACAAGTTGTTTGAAGACCCAAGGTTGCTAGCTAGGTAAATTAAACACCCTATCTAATCTATTTTATCAATTATTTGCATTATTAAGTATATCAATCATGAACCCTAGATGTTCAAGTTGTTTATTATTGATTAGTTAGGGTTGTATGCATGGCTATTTGTTGATAGGTTAGTAGTTTGATAAATTTTGGTGAAAACTGATGCTGGACAGAACCTTAAATGCATGTTAAAATGACTGTAACTTTATTTTAGTTATATGTTTTGAAGTTATTATTTATTCTACAATGTAGTAGGTTGAGTCTAGTTTCTAACGAGTCATAGTTTGTAATTTTTGGACGTGTGGAAGTCAGTTTTTATTAATTTACAAATCTGTTGCGCAAGTCTGATTCGGGAAGCCTTCTTATAGGCTGTTTTGTAAAAAGTATATCTCAAAAATGACAAGACCAATTGAGTTGATTCCCCTTCTGGAAGTTAATACATTGAGTGTGGAATCTAACCCATTTATCCTTGCATCAATTGGATTAACCATGTATCGGAACTAGTCAAATACTTTTAGTTGCGCATGATAATGACTGTTGTGTGCCTACTGTGATGTGTTGATTCTTGTGATAAAACCATGTATGTTAAAAATATAATAAAAATATTTTGAGAAACCTAACTCAAGTTTGCGTCTGTGGAAAATTTTGGTGATTTAATCTACATGTTATGATTGGTGAAACCTAGTAATATTGAGGTGTTAAATTCTGTCTCGGTAAATTAGCTGCTGGATTCTTGATTGAAGTATGAAAAGTGATTGTTTGATTGATATTTGAATTGTGTATGACATATTTGCCCTTGTGGTAGATGTTTTGCTGAACATGTATCGTAGTAACATATAACACCATACTTGATCACACCCGTAACATATCACCAACGTGTTTGTCAAGTCGCACTTGTTTCACCAACGTAACCTCTCATGCATAGTTTTCATGCGTCGAGTCTAGTGATTCACTCATAGTTCAAAACACTTAGAAATCCAGAGCACTAGTGAGGATTTCCTTTGATGCACGCTTATCTCGGATTTTTGATAACTTCGTAATCAGTGGGTTTCAAGGAACCTTTTACTCTTTAATGCTTTTATTAGGGGGAGATAACATACTCCAACACTTTAGATTTTGTTACTCTTTATATATCATTTGTAAGGCTAAGTGGCAAACAAATCAACTAAGTCCTTCTGAACATCGAACCGGTTAATATTGGATAATAGTGAGTCACCTTTGAGTAGTACTACTGGGTTTGACAAACCCCACCCAACTCTAAACTCGACTGTAGGTCGAGTGGGTGTAATTTTAGCTAACACATTACCATGGTCGTGGTTGACATGGTGGCAAGACAATCGTATGAACAGTCAACATCGGCGTCGAACACTTAGTAATACATGGTTGATAGGTTAGCTACCTATTGATATATAATTGACTTAACACTATCTGTAACACTAAAACACAACGCTTAATTTATGTAAACCTGTGAACTCACAAACTCTGTGTTGACACTTTTAGTATGTTTATCTCAGGTAGACGAGGCGGGTGAGAGGTATAGGACATGCATTCACTGAACTCTTATGCTTTAAACTACTTTTAAATTTTGTCTTGATAATTGTTGCTTTAAGTCGTCCTGTGTGACGCAACTAATTACTTTACAATTTACGCTTCCGCATCTTTACTTAAGACTTGATGTCTTGGTTGTTTATAAAACTTTAATTATGGTGTTTGATATAACTAATGATTCCGATTCTGTTAGTTCACACCTTCTGAGGGTAAAACTCCGTTAGTGAAATTTGGGGGTGTGATAGAATATTTCTTGAATTACTTAGAAACGAGAAGTTGTACGCCAAGTTCTCAAAATGTGAATTTTAGCTTCACTAAGTGCAATTTCTTGGTCACATCATAAACTTGAATTCAATTCAAGTGGACCTCGCAAAGATTGAAGCTATCTCAAACTGGGAGATTCTGAAGTCAACAATCGAGATCCGAAGTTTCTTGGGTTTGGCCGGCTATTATCGTAGATTCATTGAAAATTTCTCCATAATAAATGTTCCTCTAAACTCGTTAAATCTTAAGAATATCAAATATGAATGGGGAACTAAACAACAAGAGGCGTTTGATATATTCAAAACAAAACTCACCCAAGCACCTATACTGGCCTTGCTAGAAGGTACCGAGGATTTTGTTGTCTTTTGTCACGCGTCTTATTCCGGTTTGGGATGCGTACTAATGCAACGAAACAAAGTAATCGCTTACGCCTCTCATCAACTCAAGGTACACAAAAAGATCTACACAACTCACGATCTAGAGTTAAGCACCATGATCTTTGCCTTAAACATATGGAGGCACTATCTCTATAGAGTCAAATTCATCGTGTATACCGATCACAAAAGTTTGAAACACATCTTTTAACAAAAAGAAATCAACATGCATCAAATACGCTGGATGGAAACATTGAACGACTACAACTGTGAAATCGTTTATCACGAGGTAAAGCCAACGTTGTAGCTGACGCTTTGAGTGGTAAGGAACATGAGAAACCAAAAATATTTCGAGCTTTATGACTAGAACTCCAAGTAGATCTAGTCGAGCAAATCAAATCCGCCCAACTCAAAGTGATTAATGAAAACAAGATCTCCGATGAAAAACCTAACGGAACCATTGACTCGATAGTCAAGGGTGGCGATGGTATATTTAGACTGGGAAACAGGATTTGGGTACCGATCGTTGGAGACTTACATGAAAGGATCATGAGTGAAGCTCACAAGTCCAAGTACATGATGCACCCAAGAAGTGACAAAATGTACCAAAACCTTAAACCAAACTACTAGTGGAATGGAATGAAAAAGAACATCGCTTTGCATGTTGCAAAATGTTTGACGTATCTGAAAGTCAAGGCTGAACATCAAAAGCCCTCGGGATTGTTTTAGCAACCTGAACTCCCTGTTTGGAAATGGGAAATGATAACTATGGAATTTATCATGAAACTTCTGAAAACCACTCGACAACATAATGCAATTTGGGTCATCGACGATAGGTTACCTAAATCTGCACAGTTTATACCCATCAATGAGACCTACTCAATGGATAGATTAGCGCGAATCTATGTGAACAACATCGTTTCTTTGCATGGAGTGCCTTTGTCTATCATCTCTAATCGAGACAGTCGCTTTATGTCTCATTTCTGGAAAAGCTTCCAACAAGCGTTAGGAACCCGATTAAACCTAAGCACAGCCTATCATCCACAAACCGATGGGCAAAGCGAAAGGACAATTCAAACGCTTGAAGATATGCCCTGCGCTTGTGTGATTGACTTAGGTGGAAGTTGGGATGACCATCTTCCCCTAATGGAATTTTCGTATAATAATAGCTATCACACGAGTATTCAAGTCGCACCGTTAGAAAGGTTATACAGCCGAATATGTAGAAGGGCAGTATGCTGGACTGAAACTGGTGATAATCAATTTTCTGGACCCGAAATAGTCCAAGAAATCACTGACAAGTTGTTACAAATCTGTGAACGACTTAGACGGCGCGAGACCGACAAAAGAGTTACGTTGTTGCCCGTCGTAAGACGTTAGAATTCAATATAGGCGATAGAGTCTTGTTGAAAGTTTCTCTTTGGTAGGGTGTTGTTCACTTTGGTAGGAAAGGAAAACTACGTCCATGTTTCGTCGAACCTTTTGAAATACTCGAGCGAATCGGTACTATCGCATACCGTATGCGACTACCCGAAGAAATGAAAGGGATACACGATGTATTCCACGTCTTTAATCTATGTAATTGTCTAGCCGATGAATCTTTGTCTATGCCTCTAAAAGATGTTGAGATAAACGAAAACCTTTAATTCATAAAACAACCCATACAAATCGAAGGCTTTAAAACTAAGAAACTTAAGAGACGAACATTGAAATTATTTAAAGTAAAGTGGGACTCTCGAAGAGGCCCTGAATATACTTGGGAACTTGAGCCGTGAGAGAAAGTCATAGAGACCAAGATCTAGCCGATAATACGATACATCAACAAGAAATCGATACTTTAATATAATACATTATTGATAATTTAGTGTGAATACATTAGAGAGAATAATAACTTATGGAGAGGATAATTTAGATCTATGTACAAGTTCTCTACCTAAATTATGACATAATCTACCTACTTATAGGCCAAATCCCAATTCACAATAAATATAGAATAAATACAAAGACGAGACAACCTATAACTTATTCGATCGCTACGGTCACCGAAACCGTGCACTAACAGACTCCCCCTTTTCCGTAGCTATCGAATACTTTATCCTTGTATACTTTAACTGCAAATCACCAGTCAAAAACCATGCACTAACAGACTTCCCCTTTACTGATGATTTTCGGGCTTGTGCAGACAAACAATCTTTAAATCTTTTTCAGCAAACCAATAACTTGTAGCTTCTCATATTAGATCTCCCCCTCAAAGTGAGCAACTCTTGGAGATCATCCCAATCATCCACTGGCATATGATATGGTTCAATCTTTCAACAATCATCAACAAGTCATCATCTATCCGTCAGTACCGGTAAAGAAAACATATCTTTACGTTTAACCTCGTCACACATCTTCATGAACAACTCGATCATTCAACATCTTTCATTTCGGTTTTCCCTCTCTTGATAACGTTTATCCCAAATAACTCTTTGAAGCTCTTCACATCTCGTTCGCGAAGATGCACTAATGTTTGGGCATCATAAGATTCAAGGTTCCAACCTCCATTAATAAACCCCAAATGATCAAATTCTTCAATCTAATGACAAGACTCGTATATTCTTCAATAAGATCAACACGTTCGAGAATCGTCCCCCTCAACAGAAGTAATCCGCCGTATACTCGTAGCCAACATAGTCAGGATCAAGTCCCTCAGAAAGAAGTAAACGAACAGAAACTCGTATCCCACATAGTCATGTTTCAATCTTTGAACAAATCAATCACCAATCGAAGAACAATTTCAGTCTTAAACTCAGTCAAACGTAGCTTTGAAAGCATGAATTGCAGTAATTTTTCAAGAAACCTAGCATGAATTACCACCCGAATTGCAGTAATTTTTCAAGAAACCTTGCAAACGTAGGAAGATGCAAGCTAAATAAACTCTGATGAAAGTTTTATCTCCCCCTTTTCTTGACAAAATAAGCAAGGTCTTTGAATAATCTTCAAGGTTCACAAACAAACACGCTCCTCCTTAAATTACACGAGATCTCCCCCTCGGCCAGCCGAAACACGTAAACAGTCGGCCGAAAAATATATTACCAAAATTTGCACGAAGAGTCTCCAATACATTAGGAACATCCTAGAAAATTTTCGATTAAGAAATTTTTTCCGATTTTCCCGCCAAAAATTCATCGAAATTTTTTGAAAAATAAATATTAACGCCAAAATTTTCAAAAATGAAATCTCACTTATGAGGAGCATTCAGGAAAAAATTTGTGCAAGAAAATTTTTCCCGCCATTTTTTTTAACGAATCATCTCTCCAATTCGTTATAAATATACACCATTCGTTACCTTAGTTCGTGCTCCCCATTCGTCAATTAATTAGTTCGTTATAATTACCAACTCTAATTCGTTAAAACAAACCTCATTCGTCATACCCATAACGAATTACTTTAATTCATTACCAATACCTTAACGAATTACCTTCACAAAGTAACTTAACGAATTGCCTTAATTCGTTATCATTAACTTAACGAATTGCCTACATTCGTTACCTTTAACTTGACGAATCTCCTTGACGAATTAAATTAATTCGTTATCTTTAGCTTAACGAATCTCTTTAACGAATTAACTTGTTTCGTTATCTATAACTTAACGAATTACTTTGATTCGTTAGATTTTCCATTCGTTAAGTTTCCTCAAAGAATTGCAACAGTAACTTAACGAATTAAGTTGTTGGATCTGAACAGCTCTCCGGAAAAACGTATTTCGCCGGAAAATACTGTTACATCGCCGGAAAAACTCAGATCTGACGGAATCTGGAAGTTTGAACTTCATCCATGGTGAAATCATCAAAACACCATAAATTACCATGAAAATCACACCGAACACTCAGTTTTTCACCACGATTCCGAATCCAACATCAATTTACCTTAATAATTACTTATTTATCACCAAATAACTTAACCCATAACATTCTCTTCAATGATGAAATCTTCATTTCACCATAATTAACCACCAAAATCCACAGAAACTTGCGGATTTCAATGATAAACACAAATCCATCATCCAGTTAACTTAACAATCACTAAATCATCATAAACCGAATAAAAAAAAACATACTCTTCCATGGTGAATCACTCAATACACCATAACTTAACATCAAATTACACAGGAAGCATCATCTTCCATCCATAAACACGAATTCCCACTCAAATCCATCTATAACACACTAATTTACTCCAGATTTGACCAAAACCCGAAAAACACGAAAACTCAGATTTACCTTATTGATGCATCTGAGCAGCTCCAGCTCTGATACCAATTGAGGGAACGTCATAGAGACCAAGATCTAGCTGCTAATACGATACATCAACAAGAAATCAATACTTTAAATATATTCTTTATTGATAATTTAGTGTGAATACATTAGAGAGAATAATAACTTATGGAGGGGATAACTTAGATCTATCTACAAGTTCTCTACCTAAATTATGACATAATCTACCTATTTATAGGCCAAATCCCAATTCAAAACAAATATAGATTAAATACAAAGATGAGACAACCTATAACTTATTCGATCGCTACGGACAACGAAACCGTGCACTAACAGACTCCCCCTTTTCTGTATCTATCAAATACTTTATCCTTGTATACTTTAACTGCAAATCACCAGTCACAAACCGTGCACTAACAGTCCGAAATGAAGAAAAAGTACCCCCACTTGTTCTAAGAAGCGAATCTCGTGGACGAGATTCACTCCAAGGTAGGGAGGATGTAACATCGTGAAAATATCAGATAAAAAATACCAAGTTCAAAGTCCAAGGTCAAAAATGAAAAATCTATCTTTTGGCCCGATCGCGATACGCGACGGCCTTAGACCCAACATCATCGCGTATCGCGATGACGTGGT
This sequence comes from Bidens hawaiensis, assembly GCF_021521415.1. NCBI lineage: Eukaryota > Viridiplantae > Streptophyta > Magnoliopsida > Asterales > Asteraceae > Bidens > Bidens hawaiensis. The sequence goes on from NW_027505792.1 coordinate 18,929, forward strand.
CTGACAACAAGACACGTGTCTCGCCACGTGTCCACACGTGGTACTACATGCGTCAGCCACGTTGCCACGTGTCAAAGCTAGTGGTGACTCATCTGGACTACGTCGCGATACGCGACTGCCTATCTATTGGACCATCGCGTATCGCGATGGGTCCTAAACCCAGCCTATAAACTGAGGGCTCCAGCCCTCATTCTCACTCACACCAAACATACAACACTTTTTTCTCTTTAAAAATATCACTCTCTCACTCTACCTCGTAAAGCGTGCTCGACCCTCCTTGTTTTTCATGCCATAAACCAAAGATTTCTCGAAACACGTGAAATCTACCGATGACATTATATCGAAGTGTGTGCGACGAGCCGACGTCTACCTCGAAGTACGTGCTAACAAAGATTTACGTGCGACGTGCCTCAATTTACGTGCAAGAAGGTGTTGATTAAGATTTCTGAGAAAACGTAAAGGCGTCGAAGTGCTGCTCAAGTGTCTAGGGATTTATAAGCCAATCAAGGTAGGGATAATGCCCGAATACTTTGGCAATATTGTTAATCAATTCAATAATGAGTACTGTTTTACCCACGCCAGCTACCCCGAAGAGTCCGATTTTTCCTCCACAACGATAAGGGGCTAAAAGATCTACTACTTTAATTCCGGTTTCAAAAATAGATAGTTTTGTATCTAACTGTATAAAGGCAGGCGCAGATCTATGAATAGGGAATGTTGTGCTATTATCTACGGGGCCTAAATTATCAATACGCTCCCCAAGCACATTGAAAATTCGTCCGAGAGTCGCTCCACCGACCGGAACACTTAGCGGAGCTCCCGCATCAATTACGTCCATTCCTCTCGTTAGACCGTCTGTAGCACTCATAGCTACGGCTCAAAAACAGGGGACCTTAAACAAAGTTAAAGGATTACTTCGTTCTTGATAGTTAGCGGTAGAGTGTCACCTTGACGTGGTGGAAGTCATCAGTTCGAGCCTGATTATCCCTAAACCAAATGTGAGTTTTTCATTTTGATTTGCTACCCCCGCCGTGATTGAATGAGAATGGATAAGAGGCTCGTGGGATTGACGTGGTTCGGAAATGGTCGAAGTAGTTGAATAGGAGGATTACGATGACTATAGCCCTTGGTAAATTGCCCAAAGACGAAAGGATTTGTTTGATATTATAGATGACTGGTTACGTAGGGACCGTTTTGTTTTTGTAGGCTGGTACACATTATTAAAAGGCTTAAACCCTAGTCAAGAGTATACTCGATACTTCGAAAGTAAAAAAAAGAAAATATAAAGATAAAATAAGAATATAATTCTTAGTTATAAGTGAAGTCAAATAATTACATAAATGATTTTAGATAATAATAAAAGAAATAAAGTATATGTTTCTTCTTGAAGAAGAAACGTAGTGTTTAAGAAAAGTAAAACAAGTAAAACTAGAGGTTTAACTTGTAATAGAAAGAAATGTATTTTATACTAAAGGTTTAAAAAGATAATATAATCGAGGTAAAGTTTATACAAAGGAGACTAAAGGTATTAAGCCAGATTATAGATATGATAATAACAAAAGGTCAAACTCATACTATAGGTCCGAGATAGCTCAAGAAAAATCGATTAGTGAAGTGAAGCTGATCCTTTAAAAGGTGAATATGTATGAGTCGGTTTGGATTAGTTTTGGGCTAAACCAAAATCCGAAAATTCAGTTTTTGTATTGTGGAAACCGTTCGGTTTTGGTTTTACAATGGGTTCCGTTTGGTTTTAGTTTTTCTACTTGAGCTTGAATTTTTTTTTTTGACAAAAAATAACAAACGAGGTATTTGTGAATATGTATAAGTTGGTTTGGATCACTTTTGGGCTGAACCAAAATCTGAAGAACTCAATTTTTGTATTTTGAAAACCGTTCGGTTTCGGTTTTCATAATGGGTTCGGTTTGGTTTTCGTTTTTTTACTTGAGCTTGACAAAATTTTTGCCAAAAAAGAACAAATGAGGTATTTGTGAATGTGTATGAGTCGTTTTGGATCACTTTTGGGCTGAAACAAAATTTGAAAAATTCAGTTTTTGTATTTTGGAAACCGTTCGGTTTTCGTTTTCACAATGGGTTCGTTTTGGTATTAGTTTTTTTTTTTACTTGAGCTTGAAATTGTTTTGCCAAAAAAGAAAAAAATGAGGTGTTTGTGAGTGTGTATGAGTTGTATTGGATCAGTTTTGGGCTGAGCCAAAATATGAGAAATTCAGTTTTTGTAATTTGGAAACCGTTTGGTTTTCGTTTTCACAATGGGTTCGGTTTGGTATTAGTTTCTCCACTTGCTTGAAATTGTTTGCCAAAAAAGAACAAATGTGGTATTTGTGAATATGTATAAGTCGTTTTGGATCAGTTTTGGGCTAAACCAAAATGTAAAATATTCAGTTTTTGTATTTTAGAAACTGTTAGACTAATTGATGTTTGCTTTTATTTTGACAAATAAAATTTACAATGTGAATGTTAATATTGGGCCATCTTAAATAAGCAAATTAACCAAATAAAAGTTTTTTACACCATAGCTTAAAAAAGGTAGGAGTTTGCATTTACAAAATGAAAATTCAGTTTTTGTATCTTATGAGTTTAGCTTTTATTTGCAAAAATCACTCATTGTTTTAATTAACCAAACACAACTTAAATAAACAAATTGATACACCGTAATATACAATTTAGAGCTGGAGCTAAAAGTGTGTGCCATATTTTTTAGGAGGATATTTACATTGCATACAAGTATGCATGTGCTAACAATAGCACATGTTATATGCAAACTCCAACCTTTTTTATGCTATGGTGTAAAAAACCTTCTGTTTTACAAGAAAGTTAAAAAGAGTTACACTTACAAAAGGACAATGAACTAATTGCTCTAAATAGTTTACTTTACTATTAACAATAGACAAATCCTCGGGCTGTTCGGGTTCACCTGACTGTTGGAACCAAACTCAAACAAAATCGGTTTGGAATCTAATCGAAACAGAAACAACAACGCCTTTGAAGTAAGGGTCGCAATGAACCAAACCAAAACAAAACCAGTTTGGAATTAAACAGGCGTCCTCTTTGAAGTAAGGGGTCATTATGAAGTAGCAACCCGAAATGAAACAAAAACCGAAACCAAAACTTTTTAAACCAAATAAACATAATAGAAACAGGCAATCCCTTTTGAAGTAATGGTCACAATAATCGAAGCGATACAGAACCAGTTTGGAGCGGTACCGAAACATAAACAGTTTGAAAGCTCGTTTGGTTATGTCTTGAATAGTATGCTAATTGATGTTGAGTTTATGATAAATCAAGAACAAATGCCTATGGCAGTTTGGCAGCGTGTTGATCTCAAAAATATAACAAAACTGATAAAAGAAATTCTTAAGGTTGTTTCTAGACTGTGCTATCTATTTTTCCGTGATAAGTTGTATGTGTTATGTGCCTTTATAATTATGTTTATTTTATGTTTGATTTACAAGTGTATTTTCCATTTCTGGAAACAAGTAACTTGACTTAATATTGCAAAGGTGCAAGTTAAATACTTGTGTTGCTGGTATATTTTGCAATGAATCGAAGGAGGACATTTATTTCCTAAAAAAGGTAAGAATTTTATCATGTTCATGTTTTTTATTTTTGTTACAATTTTCTCTTTGTTTCTTTCTATGTAATCCTTGGCCCTCTTTGACCTTTATGCAAGGATTTTTAACAAGGATTTGTATTTGGATGTAATTCATAGCTCATACTTTTTTTATGATTAATGTCTTTCTATTATTTTTACTTGCACCGCCAAACAAGCTTCACATTTCAAAAGGTTATTGTTTCAAATACTATGGTTTTGACTTAATGATCACTTCCATCTCAAATAAAGGAGTAATTTGCGGAATGAATCAGGGTTGTTACCGAAGAAGCTCCTAGATGAGAGATGAAAAATGTTACATTTGTGAAACAACCTTACAATTCATGTAAATTTATATTTTGTAGAAAATTGAGATTTATTGGAAATTTTATTGAAATATTTTCAGCTTGATTTATGTATATGTTTGTGATTTTGTGTAACCTTTATGTTTTGTTTGTTAAAAAGAGTGTTTTGCAACTTTTTTGACGCTTAGAAATGGTCGCCTTTTCAGTAGTGGGGACTTATTTTAGGCTCTACATAAACATATTCTGGGCACAAGTCATGGTGTTTCGAGATTATTTTTAGTCCCCGAATCGTCATAATGTTACGAATCTAATGATACGTAATGGGACTATACAAGGATGTTTTAAACTCAACCATGGAGTGAACAAGTAGATATAGCTCAAGCCTTGTTTGATGTTTAAGGCTCGTTATAATGAAAGTATGTTTTAAGATGTATTTTGGTTAGTTGTAATGGAAGTTTGGTCATTTAATATAGTTATTAAGAGCTCTGAATAAACAGATATGTTTCATTTAGCGACAAATTAGTTCAGAGAGGTAAAATAGTCATTCCGCACAGTCATTCAGAGGCCAACTAAACAACACTTGCCAGTTTACCACTTACTGGTTTAGCATTTAATGGCTCAGCACTTGTCAAACAAACCCCTAAATCTTAGTCATGTGTATGCTCACTTTGCAAATTGTCTCGTGTTGACGTTAAAGACTTGTCACCCTCTTTGTCTAATTATCCTTGTTTTTTTATTCAACCTACATTAGCATATGTTGCATTAACTTATATAGCAAACCACGATACCGTCACAAACCATACCTATGCCATCAAATTGATATATATATATTAACATAAGCAACCTAATTTGAAAACCCTACAAACAAGACGGCTGATTAATTTCGTAAAAGTAGGGTTTTAAACATCCCTCTTTGTGAACAGGTAGTTTAATTAACATAAGCAACCTAATTTGACTGACAATTTTTCGTTTATAAAAAAGTTGTCATGTTTTAAGCTGAAATGTTGACTTTGAATGTTTATTTACAACAGGGTAATTGTTGGAGAATGCTATGGAGTTTGAGATTTTTTTTTGAAGCCGCTCGTCACACTAAGAAAGAGTGGAGTATTTCTAAAAAAACAAAAGGTTTGAGTATTTATGTATTAGCTCGTGAAATTTATATTGAATCACAAGGCCCGATAGCAGACTATTTTTGCACCAACAGAAAACTTGTTCAAGAAGTTGTGGAAACCACTATGTGCCAATTTCTACCCTCCAAATAGGTATAAAATGGTTTTTAACTTTGTCTGCAAGGGTATTTTTGGCATAAAGAATTGATGTTAGGGGTAAGATTTGATGTCTGTTAAAATCTAAAATGGGTAAGATTTGAAGTTAGGGGCAATTAGGAAAGTAACAGTAAACAATAATTTTCTATTATATAAACAATTAAAAGTAAGGCTTTAGTTGCACAGTTCACATAATTTCATGGGTTAGTTTTTAAGATTGTGCTTCTATTAATATGTTTTTGAAGTTGGATGTTGTTTAGCTATTGCTTCTCTTATGCAAACCGATGAGATTTTGGGTTATATGAAGCTCTTACGACTTCAAGTAAAGGTAATAAATTATCATTCAAGTTCAATTTCATTATTGATATTCGGTAAAGATGGTTTTTTTTTTTTACAAAATACAGGCGAAGACAGTGAGTTCAATGACATTGTTGAAATTCTGGCTGATTACATTGATGATGAAGACCCCTTGAGTATGGAATCGCAATACAAACAATTCATTCTTTCATCTAATCATTTGTTTTTCAACTAATGCCCAAAAATAGTAAGTTCACACAAATCCATACACACATGTAGTGCTATCAACGAGCCGAGCTTGGCTCATTTATGTTTACAAGCAGAAATGCTGAGTTTAAGCTCGGCTTGTAAAAACTATTTTCAGGTATACGAAAAACTAACAAATAGTTAAAGAAATCATGTTTTTTTATTAATCAATGTTTTGGAAAACGAGCCATTTAAAAAGATATCGGTTTCGTTCAGGTCAAAACGGGTCTGTTTATGAAGGTATTGGGCTGGTTCGGATCAAAACAGGCAATTTTTAAAAAGATATCAGTTTCGTTCGGGTTAAAATGGGTCAGTTTAAAAAGGTATTGGGTTGGTTCGGATCAAAATAGGCCATATGAAAAATATATCGGTTTTTTTTCGGGTCAAAACGGGTCAGTTTAAGAAGGTATTGGGTTGGTTCGGATCAAAACAGGCTATTTTAAAAAGATATCGGTTTCGTTCTGGTCAAAAACGGGTCAGTTTAAGAAGGTATTGGGTTGGTTCAGATCAAAACGGGCCATTTTAAAATAACATCGGTTTTGTTTGGGTCAAAACGTGTCCATTTAAAAAGGTATTGAGTTGGTTCGGATCAAAACAGGCCATTTTAAAAAGATATCGGTTTCGTTCGGGTCAAAACGGGTTAGTTTAAGAAGGTATTGGATTGGTTCGGATCAAAACAGGCCATTTTAAAAAGATAACGGTTTCGTTCGGGTCAAAATAGGTCAGTTTAAAAAGGTATTGGGTTGGTTTGGATCAAAAGGGGCCACTTTAAAATGGTACCAGTTCGGTTCGGGTTAAAGTGTGCCATTCGAGAAAGGAGACGGGTTCGGTTTTATCTGACCGGGAGGTCTGTGAAAATGTTCATTAGTGATATACTATTATTGTAAGTGAAACATAATAAAAACTTATGGTCCAGTTATTGGAGTTATAATTGAAAATAATTGAAGATCAAACATCTCAAGAAAATTTTTGAAAGCTTTGTAATACTGGGCTGACAACTGGAGCTAGAATTTATCAAGATTATTCTCGAGGAAGAAAGATATGAAAAAGGTTTGAAAGAAAAAGAGCCAACAAGGATTGACCCTTCTAAGAGAGAAGAATGAGGAGATTATGCTCATGCTTTTGATCCCATAAAAGCTAATCAACACGTTTTGGAACCCATAACCTAGAGGTCGTGGGTTCGAAACCGATCCTAAGCACCAATCACCTTGCCGCTAAGTTAGGCTGATTTACCTCTCACGTGATGGGCCTGGGACGGTCTGACGTGGGCCGGTTTGCGTGTCCGGAACAACACGATTTGGAACAATAAAAGCTAATCAAATAGCATTTCTTGAATCTTGCGATTGCATGGTTTGGGATTTCTTTCGTATTCATCAACTTGGTTTCTAATTTGTTTATTAATTTATTATTTTCTTATACTTTTGTTTAAAATGAATGTGTTGACTGGATTGTCCAGTTTGGATTTATATAATTGATTTGTTCATTAATGGATTCAGTTGTATCTAAAATAGCAAATCAGAAACTAAAAATGATCTCTGCGGTTTATTTTTTTGTTCTCTTTAATTTGTGCGTAAAATGTTATGCACAAATCTTGTGAAGAGGAATTTTTTTCAAAACTTTTTCCTAACTATTTGTGATGTACAAAATGTCAAAACTGTTTAGGGTTTGCATGAATTTGCTATGTACAGAACAAATGATTGATAAACTAATAGAAACGAGTATTAATGTCGCCTCCACAACGCGCGAGTTCTCTACTAGTATATATATATATATATATATATATATATAAAAGTGTTTGTTATCTCATATTCTTTTACTATTCATAACATATAATATTATATTATTACATGTTAGTTAGTGTTAGTTACTTATGATTTTAGTGTCTATCATGGGAAGGAGCTGCAGCAGGAAGGATTATGGAAGAAGAGGGGATGAAGCTGAAAACATTAGAAGACTAACATCAAACTACTCAATCACCAACCAACAAGATGGTTATACCTCCAAAAGTGTATGGCCATCGTTGCAAAATTTGGGTAGGATTGTAGATGTGTATCTGGCAAAAAAGAAAAACAAATATCGGGACACTTTTGGTTTTGCTAGGTTTCTTAATGTTAAGTATCCGTTGGTACTAGAAGGAAAACTTAACAATATTCATCTTGGAAATTTGAAATTGTCGGCTAATCTCTCTAACTTCAACAAAGTGAATTGATCGGGAAGTTAGAAGATTGAATTACAACTTTGCTACGGCTCAAGCATAGGTGGATCCTTCGGTTTTCAAAACCAGGAACAATGATGGGAGATCTTTGCAGACGTGACAAGAGGGGATGGTAGGGGCTCGCATGGGTTGAAGTCGAGCGGGTTTGAGGAGAGGATGTCTCCAAATAACATCATATGCCTTCCAGAGGAAATCTATCCTAAACCGTCGGCTTGGTTAGATCGGTGTGTTGTGGCGGAAGTCAAGAACATAATATAATCTAACATTATGTCTTTAATGAACATGGATGGTTTGTTCAATTGCAAAACCAGATACCTAGGACTCAACGTCCTTGTGCAATTCCAAAATAAGGAGGAAGATGATACTTTCTCTTGAATTACTAATTGTGGTTTCATTGGGCTAGATGGTGGGATGATTCTTTTGTCCAAGAACATAGAATTTCATGGCTTAAGATCTTTGGAGTACCTATTCAATTTAGGGATGCTTGTTTGTTCGAACGTGTGCTTGAAAATATTGGCCGTACTCTCTGGCCTTACGACTATTTAGATGATGATAAGAACATATCGTATGGTAGAGCTTGTGTTCTTGTGAATCATCTCAGGTTTATTAACCAAAATTTCGAGGTCAGATGGAAGGGGTCGAGCTTTGGTGTTTGGGTGACAGGGGAACAGGAAGAGTGGGCCCCAGTTTTTAGGTAGGATGGGACATCATATTCGGATAATGGAGATTTAGGTGATATTCCTATGGCTTTTTCCGATGGCGTGAACTCCAACGAAGAAGATGGTATCTCGGAAACTGTGTTTTCCGATCAGGTTGCTCCTTTGATTAACGTTGACTTACTAGTTTCAAACAATACGGAAAATTCAGAAAACAAGACAACTTGATGTGGACGGATCCTGTGTGGTTAAGAAAAGCGGCGAGCAGAATGAACACTTTGAGGTTTCAACTCTCTTGCCAAAGGTTTCGAATTGCGTAGAGGTGCAGGGACTAGGACAAAAGAATACGACTAATTGTTCACCTTTGTCTACAGATTCTAATGTTGGGCCGTCTAAAGATGGGTCTAATGTCCAATGTTTGGGCCTCCCTTCCCATTTAGTTAAGGGTGGTGGTTTTTTATTGTGGATGGGCCTGAAGAGGATTGGCCTATTTGTGTGGGTTCTGATAAATTAGTTGAATATGCTTCTGATCCAGAACTTAATGAGGCTCTGCTATCATCTTTCTCTAAGACTAGAGTTGATTACCGCATTCCAAAATCAAAGGTGACAAATAGGATTCCAGGTTTATTGCCAAGTTCATTAATGAGAGGTAGGAAAATTTTAGTGGATTCGTTACATAGGAAAGCTAGATCGGTGTCCTTAGGACATAGGTTTGCTTCTTCTCAGGCCTCCCTAAATTACTCGAAAAATTCAATTGGGAATGAGGTTAACAATACAATTAGAGTGGGTACATTCTATGGGCCTGATAGTTAATCGTTACTCGTTAACCTTTAAAGGTATCTTTCATAATTATCAAAATCTAAGAGCTATTATGTAATTAACTCATTTTTTCTAAGTCTAGGGACTGTTCTGTCATTCTGCCAAATTTCTTGTTCGTTATCCAGTCCTTAACGAATTGGACTATGTAACGAACCATTTCTCATAACGAAGTGGACCTTATAACGAACTGGTCATCATAACGAATTGGACCTCATTCTTATGGTTTGGTTAACGAATTGAACTTCATAGTGAACTGAACCCTTAATGAATTGGGGTTCATTCGTCAGTTCTCCCTTAACGAACTACTTAACGAATTGGACTTAGTTCGTTATTCATTCCCTTAACGAACTACCTCTAGTTCGTTATCCTATCTTAATGAAATGTTTCTAATTCGTCATCTCGGCTTAACGAATGCGCATAACGAATTACTTGCTAATTCGTTATGTCTTCGTTAACGAATCAGAGTTAGTTCGTTATGCTACCGCTAACGAACTAGGGTTACGTCAGAACATTCGCTGACACCACTTAACCTCGTACCAGAATCTCCGGTGCCGCCTTTCCGGCGCCGCCATTGCCGGAATAACGGGATCTAGCCGGAAAAGCGAAATCTCACTTATTTCACCACCATTCTCACCGTTTTTCATCCCGTTCGATCTAGATCTGAGCTAGGGTGACCCCTAAGCTCATCTTAGGTTCAGTTTATACCCGATTCCATCCGAATCTCATGAGTTTAACGTTTTTAACGATGTCGGCTCGTCGTTTCATGACTAAATATAACGGGTTTGAGTTCATACAACATCATACTAATCTTACCTCAGGTTGATGCTCGGTTTCTTTCTATTTCGGCTAGAGAGAGAAAGTAAGATGAGAGAGAGCTAAGTGTGTGTTTTGGGTGGTGTATGGAATGGAATGGAAATGAATGGAATAGGCATAGTGAAAGTATTAATATGATGGGTCATGGGCCCATGGTCTATATTCCTTCCTTTCTAACCCAATTCCATCACCCATATTACTTAACGAACACAAGCCCATCCCATAACATCAAATATTATTAGATATTAACCGAACGAAAAATCGGGATGTTACAGTTTCAAATGGTCAATCATGAATCTGAGTGTCTCTAAACTGTAGGGGATATGGTGCAAGGGGTTTTAGTAAGCTAGAATGAATTCAAAATATAAGGAGATCAAATAACATCAATTTTTTTGTTGGCAAGAAACTCAGTTCGTAAACACGAAGGACATATAGTTTGATAAGATTTGGGGGAACTAACAGCTTGATTTGGTGGCAGTTGGGGTCTCTGGTAGATCGGGAGGTCTTTTTTGCATTTGGGATCCATCGTGTTTCACTCTTTTGCAAGACATCAAACACTCCAAGTTTATTCTTCTTTCTAGCTTGTGGGTTAGTTTAGATATCCAGTTAAATTTTATCAATGTGTATGCTCCTAAGGCAGCCTCGGATAGAAAGTCTCTTTGGTCTGAACTGCTTATTATGATGCCTGGAACCCGGGTGGTGGGTGTTAATGGGTGATTTCAATTAGACGAGGGTTAAAAAAGACAGGTTGCTAATCTCCAGTTGTGAACCAGATATGGCTGCTTTCAACTGTTTTATTTGGGATGTCAACCTTTTAGATTACAATCTAGGTGGGCGTAGGTTTTAACATTTGTTAATTTTCAAACCCAAAAACCCGACCCATTTTATTTTTCAATGTAATTCGGTTAATTATACATATACTCATATGTTACATATTTCATATGCAATAGTTTTTCTTTTCTAAAGTTATCTAATAATATTAATCATTACTAATATATATACATACACACACACACATATATATATATATATTCAAAAATCACGTAAATAACATTATTGATGCATAACCAAAGTACATCTTATTTATTTAGTTACGTCACATTTATTTTTACCTAAAGTTATTTATTTTTAAAAGATAAAAAAATATATTCCTACACCATTTAAATTTTGGTCAAACCTCCTTCCCCAAAGCACTCTCTTAATCAATTTTTATTAAAGTGTTCTTAATAATAACCTCCTCATTTTAGTATAAATAATAACTCACTCTCACCCCTTTCATTCTTTACACCACTCTTTGAAAAGTTCAAGAAAGTTATTTTTATTTTTCCATTTCAAAGGTAGGATTTTAATTATTCAAGCCATCTTCATCTTAATTCTATTTATTTTAATCCTTGTTTATACTAGTTAATAAAATGGTCACATGACCATAACACGATCATGTCTAGGAATCCACATTATCCATACACCATGGTGTATAGAGTGGATGAGACAAAGAACAAAAGGAGATGATCGATTACACGAAAGTTACACTTCAAACATTCTAACATCTTTATTTATCTATTTTGAATCTTTATTTTTCTATTCAAAGGACCCAACAATTTTTTATTATATAAGCGCATAAATGTTATATAATCATATCTAAAAATGTCTATAATTTTATTTCATCAAAACCCTTTTCGAAATCGTTAAAATATTAGTTTTAGCAATATTTCAGCTTTGACATTAGATATAGCTGTCAAAGAAAGATGCATATCTTGTTCATAAAGAACTGAAAAGGTGAAATACCAGATTCTATGATACACTTCATTGAAATACGGTTCTAAAACCTATTTTTACGCATTTTAATTCATTCGTATGAATTCGCAATCAATATTTTGTTAACAGTGCGCAGATTCGTACCCTCTGATTTACATGGCTGTTTTGGCCTATTCAGGTTACGAATTTTGTTAGTGCACGGATTTGCGTCTTGAGTCTTTGCATTTATCGTTAACGTATTTGTCGTTTGTTTAATGTAATAAATTATTATTATTTCATGTAATTCGTTAAGGTATTAGGCCAGTTCGCTAAGGATGTTTAGCGAACTGGTCCTTAAGTTAAGTTTCCCCTGATTCGTTAGGGGATGTTAACGAATCAGGGGGTGTTTCGCCTATCTAATGTATGTAACGAAGTAGGATCTGGTTCGCTAGGGGATGTTAGCGAACCAGACCTATCTTCTATTTATAGTGAACCCTGTTCACGCTTAATTTAAGTTTTGAGAGTTTAATTAATGATACTCTGTCCAAATCCTCTCTCGATCGTCAACCGTAATATTATTACATATAGTGATAATCTATAAACATACACAACACCTAATCATACGTAATTATGAGTTAGATCTATTGTTAAAGTACTAATCGATTACGTTCAGATCTGAGATCTGTTATTGTTATTGTTACTGAGATTGATACGGTTTCGGGATCCAACAAGTGGTATCAGAGCTTTCGGGCTCAATTACACTTGATTTGGTGTTAATTTGGAATATTAGTTTGTTTATGTTCTGTTTTTGTGAATTTGATTTAATTCAGAGGTGTTTGGATTGTTTTATGGTTATTTTGAATTGGTTTTGAGGTGTTAAAGGTATTGATAAGGTATTGTGAATCGGAATTGAGGTTTGGATTGATTTTGGTGTGATTTCGGGGTTAACCGAAACAAAGGTTTAGTTTTGGTGTGATTGGCTTAACGAGTTGTGTTAATTGGTTCCGAGGATTGGCGATTTGGTTTCGCGTGTTGATAACGAGTAATTTGGTAGTTAATTTGTGGATTTTGGTTACGAATCGAGTGTGTATTACGGATATGGAATTTCTGGTTTTCTGGGTTTCGTGTTCATCATTTCCAATTTTCTGGAAATTTCAGTTGAAGATTTGAAGATTCAAAGATGAAGATGATTCGCTATGTTGATTCGTTATCAATTTCACTTTGATTCGTTCATTAAATCTGTCAATTCGTTACTTATTTTACGTGATTCGCTAGTTAGTTCGTTATATTAGCTGATTCGTGTTATCTAATTCGCTGACTGGGTAAACTGATTCGTGAGACACGTGTCTACCTTGGGATTTGTGTCATAACAACCTTTGCCACATGGCATAAGGTATCAAAGTTTGTTACAAACGGTTGTAACAACCTGATTCGTTATAGTTGATTCGTTAAATCAACTGTAGCTGATTCGTTACAATCTGTTCGTTGTCTAATTCGTTACAAGAAACCTTTAGTTCGCTAAGCCTGCAGTTCGTGATTGACTTAGTCAATTCGTTAGTATTGACTAGTTCTTGACTGAATTTTTGACCATCTGATTCGTGGTCTGAGTTGATTCGTTAATCACTTGATTCGCTCAAATCAATTCTTGTTTGTTAACATTAATCTTTATTCTGTTAAGGATTGATTCGTTAATTACTGTTCACAGTTCGCTATAACTGTTTACAGTTCGTTAAATCTTATTCGTTATACCCTTGAAGTTTTAATCCTTGTCAAATATGGCTGGTATGTATGCATTGGCTTCTCAAAACATGTTGATGCAACAAATGTTGCAACTTGATACCGAGATAGGTTCACATTCTAAATGTCCAAGATTGATGAAGTTTAGTGACTTTGCCAAGTGGGAACCTCGGTTTCGTGCACATTTGGGGTCTGTTCACCCTGACTGCTCATATTGTCTCGATGAAGTTTATAAGGAACCATTGATTGGTGATGATACTATTGGTTTTGTTCCTAAAGCTGTTTCTCAATATTCACAAGAAGAGAAGAAAGCTTTGGAAATCAAAACAAAAGCTTATTCCACTCTCACTATGGCATTTCTAGAAAATATCTTTCATCAAGTGGGTAACATAAAGAGATGTGCTTCTCTATTTCAACATCTTCGTATGAGAAGTATGGGGAACACAGCTGAAAGTAAGAAAGTGATGCTCAAGTTTTAGTTTCGAAACTTTAATCTATTGAAGGGAGAAACAGCTGAAGAGATGATTACACGTTTTATTCACTTAATTGCTGAAATGGATAAGATGAAGTTTGAAATTTCTGTAACGGATAAAATTGACACTATTAAGAGTGTGCTTCCAAGTTCTTACTCAACATTTCTCATGGTCTTGAATGAAAATGACTATTTCTTGAACGAAGACTTGACTGCACTTGAATTTTTACAAAAGATCGAAGCCGGAGAATATGATCCGAAGTGTCAAAAATCTTCCAAAGAAAATCAAGATCCAGCTTTCTATGGTGGAAGTATGCCTCTTAGTCCAACGATCTCTCCAATAAATGCTTTTCTTACCCAAGATGCAAGTGAAAAAGAATCAACTATGTTTAATGGTCCAAAAGTTTGTTTTTATTCTGCTGGTAATTCTGGATTGTCTGGTGGTTCTGGAAGTCCAACTACTGCTAATCCATTTGCTTCACCACCTAGTGTTAATATGAAGGAAACTGAGCAAAACTTTGCTTTTCTGACAGCTTTCATGTCTTCATATGAAAACTTGGTAAGTAGTAAGAATGCCACAAGTGATTTAACTGATGAGGACTATGATCAGATAGATCCAGATGATTTGGAAATCATGGATTTAAAGTGGAACATGGCTATGATCGTCCGTAAGGTTAACAGATTTATGCAGAGAACTGGAAAAGATCTTCCGGCTTTAAACAAGAAATTGGGTTTTGACAAGTTGAAAGTAAAATGTTATAATTTCAAGAATTTAGGCATTTCGCAAAGGAATGTGACAAACCAAAGAAAGAATACACTGGTTCTCGTGGTCAACATCAAAATTCTTCTACACCACGAGGTAGTGATGCTGAAAAGAAACCATCCTCTTCTACAATACAAGCAATGTTAGCAGATGGTAATGACTGGTCACAACGGTTATTATGTAATGATGCTCAAGCAAATTTGGCTATGTTTGGGTTACATAAAAATTTTCAAGATACAAGTAGGAGTGAGATGTCTTCTGATAATGATTCTAGCGATTCTTGTGACAAGCCTCCAACAGTATTTGCTTGCGTGGCCAAGATCAATGAGGTTAGTCATTCTATCTCTGCTACTTCATCTGTTAAAGTATCATATGTTGATTGTGAATCTAACAAACCTAAGTTAGAAGCTTTGAAAGGTCAAAATGATAATCTTGTAAGAGAAATTGCTTCTCTGAAGGATACTTATCGACAATCTCTTGAATCTCAAATGAAATCTCGAGAAAAAATTGAAGCATTGTCGACAAGTAACCATGATCTAAAAGCTGAGTTATCTGTAAAAATGACGATAAATGACCAAAAGTTTCAAGAAATTCTGAAACATCGTTCAAAGATAACCGAGCTTGAGAATGGGGTTCTTGAGTTGAAGAACAAACTGGGAAAGTTTAGAAATTCTTCTATTCTGTTGAATGAAATTATTGAAGTATCTGGTAAACAAAAGGATTCAAAGAAAGGTATTGGTTTTGTTGAAATTCCACCACCATTTCACAATGATTACAAAATTAATCCTTTTGCTAGAAAATAAGAGGATTTGATTGAGAAAGAAACTGTGATTTCTGAAAAACCTAACCCAGTTAAAACTGAAAAACAAGTTAAAACAAAAACTGTTAGGACCCAAGTTGCTCCTCAAAAACCTCATGTTCAAAGTAAAAAGGTCTTTGTTGAGAATGATGACAAAGTGATTATTGAGAACGTGTTTGAACCTGAGATAATGCACAAGAATAAGAACATCCCAAGTTCAAATCATATTCTTTGCGAACCTCAAGAATTTGAGGAAGCTGTGTATGGTTCTCTCAAGTATCACATGAAAACAGAAGAATCTGTAAAACCTAAACCAGTGAAAGCAAAGAAGTCAGATAAACCAAAGATTTCTGATGAGGACTTAATGCGATTTGTTAATCCTCCTAGTTCTAAGCCTTCACCTGTTAGAGTTTTTAAGTTAAAAGGGATGGACACGATGTTCACGAAAAAAGATATTCCAATAAGTATCATTAAACCTGAACTTATTGAGAGTGTCTTTATCAATGAAACGTCAGATATTAAAGATCTTGAACGTAGATATGCTCAAGCAAAAACATCAGTTCCATCTGATCCATTGACGAAAGCAAAACAAGTTTTAAAACAAGCCAATAAAATTAAATTTGTGAAGTCAACTGGGACAGATACGTTGAAGAGTTTCTCAAACTGTTCTAATTTGGATTTTTACTTGAAAAAGAAATATGAATTATCTGATGAGTTTGCTAAGAGCATGACCAAAAATATGAGTCATCATCAAACTTCTGCGTCATTCATTCCAACAACCTCTCAACATCATCGTGTAGACATGCGAAGCTGTTTTCTTTGCGGTCAACATGGTCATGTAGTGAGAAATTGTAGTCAGAAGAGCTACCAGAATCTTCATCCTTTTATCAAGGACAAATCTAAGCCAATTCCATTGGTAAAGGAGATTCTGAAACGACTTGCGTCGTATGCTGATGACACTCATATTATGTTCTCTAATGTGAATCCATGGAAGGTTGTTCATGTTAATGAGACACATGGTCAGGTTAAACCAAAGTTTGTCCCGCATGAGCCAATTTGTAGGAACACGAATTCAAACATTGTTCAAGCAGCTTACTTAAGACGAAAGTCTAGGAAGCCGGTAACTTATTCACAAGTGGCTGAACAACATTTGAACTCTATTAAAGTTAATGATCAAAGAGAAAACCAAAAGATGCCCAAGACTGAGGCTTGGGCTGCCTTTTTGAACTAATCATCTTTATTTTGTGTGTAGGGTACATCCAGGACTGTTTCTGGTGAAAACTGGATAATGGATAGTGGATGTTCTCGTCATATCACTGGGAATCTCGACCTACTAACCAACGTGAGAAATATTCAAGGGGGTTATGTAGCATTTGCTGGGAAATCTGGGGGCATGATCACACAGGAGGGTGAAGTTTCAAATGGTCACATCACGTTTGAGAAAGTAAATTATTGTGATAAAGTGGATCATAACTTATTAAGCGTATCGCAGATTTGTGAAAAAAAGTACACAACAATATTTACTGACAAAGAATGTCTTATCTTAAAACCGGGATATGTTATTCCTGAGGACATGGTTGTCATGCGATCACCACGATCGAATGATATTTATGTCTTAAACATGAGCTCTAAGATACCCACATCGATCGAAACATGTTTTGTCTCGAAATCAACCGAGAAAGACTCAATTCTATGGCATCGTAGAATGGGTCATATACATGTTAGAAAGATGAATTATTTGATGGCTAATGATTTAGTGGAAGGAGTCTCATTGAAGAATTTTAAATTATCCGATCACTGCGTTTCATGTAAAAAGGGCAAGCAGAAGAAGAAGACACATCCTTCTAAATTATTGAATTCCATTAATACTCCTCTTGAACGACTCCATATGGATTTATTTGGTCCTGTGAATCGTGCGAGTATTTCTGGGGATTGGTAGTGTCTTGTGGTGACTGATGATTATTCAAGATACTCATGGGTGTTATTTATGAGTACGAAAGATCAAACACCGGTTTTGGTACAAAACCTTATCACCAAGATCGAATCTCTTTACAAAAAAAAAGGTGAGGAGAATTCGTAGTGATAATGGTACTGAATTCAAAAACACTGTCTTGGATTTCTTTTGTGCTCACAAAGGAATTCATCGAGAATACAGTGCACCTTATGTACCTCAAAGAAATTGTGTTTCCGAACGAAAGAATCGAACCTTGATTGAAGCTGCACGTACAATGCTCGCTGATTCTAAGCTTCCCGTCCAATTCTGGAATGAGGCGGTGAATACAGCTTGCTATACTCTTAATCGGGTTCTAACAGTTAAAAGACTCAAAAAGACAAGCTATGAGTTATTGAATAATCGAAAACCTAATTTAAAGTACCTGGAACCTTTTGGGTGTCCATGTACGATGTTGAAGAAGGATGCGGGTAAATTTGAAGAAAAAGCTATCAAAGGTTATTTCTTGGGATATGCATCTCCAAAGAAAAGGGTATTTAACTTTACATCCAGTTGTGTTGAAGAATGGTACCATGTGGACTATCAAATGTACACAACTCCTCCTCAAGGGAAAGGTCCCGATTGGATGTTTGACTACGATAGTTTATTTAATTCATTTATTCCATCAACTGAACACATTGACGAAAACCTGGTTCGAGCATATTTTGAAGATCATTTGGCAATTCCAAGATTTTCAAGTTCTAATGATGTTGCAGCTCAATCTGATGCTCCAACTGAGGAACCTCAAGTTGCTTCTCCAGTGGCTATCGATAATGTTTCCACTTCTTCTGATGATGATCAAGCTGAAGATCAAGTTGTTAACCTTGACAATGATAATGTTTCATCTCCTGAACTTAGTGAACATTACACTAACTTATTTGATAATGTTGTTGTTCCTGAGAATCCCACTCTTCGGATTCATGGATATCATCCACAGGAAAATATCATTGGAGAACTTGATGTGGCGTTCGTACCCGTCATCAAGTTGCTTCGTCAAGTGATAATAACATATTGTGTGCTTACACTGATTTACATTCATCGGGAATTGTAAATCTTGCTAAATTCACTTGCTTTCTATCTCAAGTTGAGCCAACGACAGCTCGTAAGGCACTTGAAGATCCTTCTTGGGTAGAAGCTATGCAGGAAGAATTACAGCAATTTGCACGATTGGGTGTTTGGGATTTAATAGACAAGCCTGCTAGAGTCAAGAAAGCGATTCCGACTAAGTGGGTATTTAAGTGTAAGAAAGATGATCGAGGTGTGATTGTCAAAAACAAGGCACGTCTAGTGGTGCAAGGTTTTCATCAGCAAGAGGGTATTGATTACACAGAGGTATATGCCCCAGTTACAAGATTAGAGTCTATTTAGATCTTCCTGGCATATGCAGCATACAAGAATATCAAGGTCAATCAAATGGATGTTAAAAGTGCTTTTTTCAATGGTGAACTACACGAGGAAGTGTTGTTTTACAGCCTCCTGGATTTGAAGATCCTGATTATCCGGACCGAGTTTACCGATTAAACAAGGCCCTGTATGGTCTACATCAAGCCCCGAGAGCTTTGTATGAGACGCTTTCTGACCATCTGACTGATAACGGCTTTAAACGAGGGACTGTCGACTGCACTCTATTTCATAAAACTGTTGGTGATGATCTTCTCCTACTCCAGATTTATGTTGATGATATTATTTTTGGGTCTACAAAAGACACATTGTGTAAGGAGTTCTAGAAGTCCATGCAAACAAAGTTCGATATGAATTCGATGGGGAGATGAATTTCTTTTTAGGGTTGCAGGTTCACCAGTCTGCTAACGGAATCTTCATTCACCAGACTAAGTATGTGAACGACGTCTTGAGCCGATTCAAGATTTCTGCCGGAAAAATCCTTCAATTCCTCTCCCCGTGGGTCACAATTTATCACCAGATGAATTGGAGGATACCGTTGATCCTATCCTCTATCATGCCATGATCAGTTCTTTAATGTATCTAACGGCTTATCGCCCAGATATTATGTTTGCCGTTTGTCTTTGTGCTAGGTATCAAGCAAGTCCACGAGTGACTCACCTAGCTGCGGTCAAGAGAATTCTTCAGTATTTGAGGGGAAATCCAGACATCGGGTTGTGGTACCACAAGGATGATACTTTTGATCTTACTGCTTATTCCGACTCGGACTATGGAGGTTGCAAGATCAACTTCAAATCAACGACTGCAGGATGTCAATTTTTAGGAAACCGGCTTGTTTCCTGGCAGTGTAAGAAGCAGACAACGGTCTCTACTTCAACCGCTGAAGCTGAGTATGTTGTAGCTTCGAGTTGCTATTCCCAGGTTTTGTGGATACAACAACATCTTCGCGACTACGGTTTGAAGTTTCTTACTACTCCCATCCTGATTGATAATTCTGCAGCAATTTCTATCACAAAGAATCCCGTACAACATTCGAAAACAAAACATATCGAAATTCGATATCACTTTATACGGGTTGCTTTGAGAAGAAATTGATTGACCTTGAGAAAATACTTACTGACTTTCAAAGAGCCGATCTGTTTACCAAAGCTTTTGACAAAACACGTTTTAAATTTTTGCTTGGTTTAAACGGATTGAAGACCCTTGCTGATATCCTTAAACAAGGATGACTATCTTTATTTTCTGTTATTTCTTTTAAAATTTATTTTGGTTTTAGGGGGTGAAAATCTAGAAAATACAAAAAGATTGTGTTTTTCGTTTGTATAGAAAAAACCCAAAAACATTAAAAAAATTCTTAATCCAAAAACATTAGAAAATTCAGAAAAATCAAAAATATTGTGATTTCGTTTCTTTAATGTTTTCCTTTAAAATATTTTGAAAATCCAAAAACATTTTAAAATTTGAAAATCCGAAAAGAATGTATTTTTCAGTTTGTACAGAAAAAAATCCGAAATTTTAAAAAGAATGTGAAGTTTATTTTGTTTATAAGAATATTGAAAAAGACAAAAATATTGTGTTTTTAAAGTATGTATAGAGAAAAACCAAAAAGATTTTTGCATGCGTTTGCTGAAAATTATGTCAATTATCTACATTTGACGAACATGTACGTGTATATGTTTGGTCCTGACATTTACTTGTAAATGTTTAGGTTAGCCATTTACCTGATAATGGAAAATAGCTGGGGCGTTCGTTATGCGTTTTTAGATTATTTTCTCGCTGAAAATTATGTCGGTTTTTTAAGTTTCTGAAGCATGCTTGCATGTCTTGGTCCTATTATTCACTTGTTGAATTGATAGAACAACCATTTATTTATAGACTTAAGTTAACTGGGGCGATTAAATTTATCTTTATTTTTATTTTCTATGCTCCTCAAAATTTTGAGTTTTTGAAGCAAAAAGAGAAAATGATAGAACATTGATTATCTTGACTCCAAGTCCAGCAAGAAGTAAGCTTAAAAGACTGTGTGCTTAATTGCATTGGTGCATTGGTAGGTCTTAAAACAACCAAGTAGAGTAAAGTATGTGATATAAACATAAAGAAACGCCAAATTGAAAGGGGTGTTAGTCTCTAGCAAAAGTCTCGGTGAGGATGGCAGAAATGTAATAACCAGTCATACTCAAGCCTTATAGTTGTTGATCTCCAAAAATATAATAAACCAAAATAACAAGCGTTAGGATTCTGGACACTGTGAGTCTTTATTCGGCTTAATCATCTGGGTATTCATAAGCATGAATATTTCACTCGCATTCTAGAGCAAACCCAAAGTCATTAAACTTGATCACTGCTGTACTTAGTACAAACTTGCAATTTACTGACTTGATCAAAATCCGTTGTTAGTCATACATTTGTTCCTCCCTTGCGTGCGTCTTAATACAATTAAGAAACGGACCCCAGGGGATACAATGTATGTAAGCCGACAGATGGACTCGTGCATACTCACTCACAGTAAAGGAAACTTGATGCATTTCTCAACATTTCTACAATTGGTATCAAAAATTTTGATCAAACACTATAATGGTTTAAGTCAAGTTGAGGTGATTTGGCAAAAATCAAATTAAGCTTGAACCGAGATTAGAGGCTGATAGTTTCTGATATTCTGTGCTATAATTGAACCAGTTAATCATATCACAAAAACACTCTAAAAATTGTTATTAGATTTAAGTGGACAACAATACCAATGACTGATTTAACGCCAGTCATAATATCACTGAAATTTAAAACTGTGATGGAAGGGCAATTTGGACAATATGAGCTCTGCTCAAACTAAACAAAAACACAAAAATATGTATTGCTTTTGTTAAAACATAGAAAAATACAAAAAGATTGTTCAATTTCAAAATGTTCGGATACTTCTTTGTACATACATTCTTTATAATTTTTTACAAAATACCAAAAATATTTTATCTTTCTTTCTTTACATATTATTTAAATAATTTAATTTATGTTTCGTAAAAGTGAAACGTTTTTAAAGTATTCAATTACCGGGATAAAGGTTCTCGGTAATCCTTTTAAGTTAAATCTATTCATTATTTAATTCATTTATTTATTTAAGTTAAAATTAAATAATGATTCTTAATTCGTTAAGAGTTAATTCGCTAAATATGAATAACGAACTAGGTGATTCCTTAGCGAACTACTTTCTTGTTCACTCACCCAATTTGCTTCCGCACTCTGTAACGAATCATCTCTACTTCGTTATAAATATTTAACGAATCAGGATATAAGTCATGTCTGTTGAGGCAACAAATTAGAATAGAGAATTGTCTAATTCGTTAAATTGTCTAATTCGTTAACTTGTCTAATTCGTTAACTTAAAATTTATACGAATCGCTTGATTCGTACAAAAGGTGCTTTGGGAATCGTGTAAGGTTATATAAGACAAAGCAAACGAATCGTCTATTCACTATTCATCTTATTTCTTCAACACTAAGTCACCCTTTTTAAATTTTTTCCTTTGATTTTCGATCTTCAAATCTTGACATTTCAAGGATATAATTGTCACACTAAGGTATAAACGATCAAAACAATGTGATTTTCGTAAAAAATGATGGCGTTTTACTACACTAATTCTGGACTTTTGTGTTCAAGGGTTTTTCCGAGTTTTAAATCCTAATTTATGTTTGAAATACTGTGATAATAGAGCTTATTTTTGTGTCAATGTTACCGGAATGTGATTCCGAGACCTTGGGTAGATGTTAATCATCGATTGATTATCGTTTGCTAGGTTGATTGTCCATTAATCAGTTTGGGGTTTTAGCCTCTGTTTAGCTTATTTATTCGTGTTGTTTATATCATGGTGTAAAGCCTCAATCTTCACACCTTGAGCTTCGGATTACGATTCCGAGTTGGATAGACCTATTGCTTTGATTACTCAACGATATGCATGAGGGATTTGCATCTGGTTTGGCTTAGTTGACCGTCGATATTCTTGGTGATTTTGACTTCGACCAGGAGAGTCAAAGATTAAGCTTTTATGACCATTCGTTAACTTTAGCGAATTGGAACTATTTCGTGTCCCATTCGTTAAAGAATCAAACGAATTAGAATAGCGAATAATTTATCTAACGAATCAGCTGTGGATTCGTCAATTCTTAACGAACTGGTTTCTAGTTCGTTTTCTTTTATAGTAATTCGCTAATTTTAATTCGTTAACTTATTTACCTGATAGCGAATTGCTTGTTTCGTTACTAGATGGTAATGAATCAGAGTAATATCTCACACGAATGACATTATTTCTTTTTAATTTTAAGTATTTATTCATTTTTAAGATTACATTTAAAAAAAATTAATTAAACATTACTCCAACCGTCTAAACGCGTAAATAAATTAATTCCACATATCATATGAAATTAAATACATCTTTCAGAATTTATAGATATATATATATATATATATATATGTATATCACCCTTTCATATTACTTATCTTGGTTTATATTTATTCAGTAATATGGCTGAACAAGTGAATCAAGATCCACCGATTGCTGATCACGAACAAATATAACAACATGCTGTTGATCAAGGGCAACAGGAACAACCACCACAGGAACAACCACCACAGAAACAACCACCACAAGAACAACCTCCTCAAGAACAACATGACGATGTTATCTTATTTCCGTATGATAAGAAACATAACATCTGTGCCTACGTTGACCAAGATGTTGCTGATGTTGCTACTTTTGGAGATATGTTGACTTTTCTAAGAAGATCAGTGATACTTTACGCCATCACTGCTCGACCTAAGGTGTATTTGAGTATTATAAGGCAGTTTTGGGATACTGCTGCGTATGTGGAGGAAGAGAAGCATATTCGAGCCACGATTAATGAAACTCCTATTACAATTGATGTTGAAGTAATTAGGCGTGTGCTTCGATTTGCTGATACTGATGACAATCCGAGTGAATTTGATAGGCAACCGGTCAGGGGTTTGTTTACCCGTGTGCGTTATGGTGGAGACGTTAATAAATCTATGTTGAACAATAATGGATTATGCCCACCATACAAGTATCTTCTCCATGTTCTTATTCACTGTATGAGTGGTCGTCGTGGTGGCTTTGATGAATGTCGACTCAGTTTGCAATAAGCTTTTGTGGCTTTAATCCTCAACAAGCCATTCAACTACTCTGAGCTTGTATTCGATCATTTGGCAGGACAAGTTCAGCAGACGGACCAGAAGAAGAAATTTTTAATGTATCCTCGGTTTTTACAGTTGATTATTCAAGATTTGATACCTAATTTAGCTATTGATCAAACCTTGGTGAATGATAAGCTTCATATGGAACACATGACGGCCGATACTGTAATGGCGATTTATTGAAAGGCAAGGCCAGCGGATAAACGAATGATTGGTCATATTGTTAATCCTAATTATGTATGTCCTTCCGAGGATCGCTGGATTCATGATAATTCAGATTCCGAGCGTGAGGAAGGAGAAGGTGGGAACAATGGTGATGATGGGAATGATGGTAATGGTGGAAATAATGGTAACAGGGGTAATGATGGTGGAAATAGTGGTAGTGGTGATGCCGCTCTTAAAGAACAACAAGATGCAGTTGATGCTGCATTAGCTGCCACCATTGCTGCTCAATTAGAAAGAAAGAGAAAAGGGAAGGCAGTGGCAACTGGTGAGCCATCTAAGAAGAGACGTGTATCTGCTGGGGCTGGTGTAATCATTGGTATGCCATCACCTCGTCAATCAACGCCTCCATACCCGGTAGTGCCAATTACTACTAGCACTCCGACGATGACCTTGACGACGACGATGGTACCACATGAACAGTTGGGTATGATACCTCAGTCAGCATTAACTGAAATACCATTGCCAACTGATACTGTGGCTACAACTCCTCCAACAACATCTATGAGGCCTCCTCCTCCTAGTGATCTCTCATTTATGAGAATTACAAGGCCTGAAGGTCCAATCCAACCAGTTCATCCATCCTTGTATGCTTTGCCACCAAACTGTCAGACAGAAATGCTTTTAACTCTTCTGCATTTGTATGAGAATCAGATGTCTACTGATCGGTTGAATCAAGAACGCTTAATGGAGAATCAGAAGAAACTTGTCAGCTATGTTTCTTTCTGTCAAATGGAAACAAAGGCCCTATGTGAGATTGTTGAGTCTCAGGGGGTGAAGATTAAAGAGCAAGAGGATCTGATCCTGCAATTGACTTGCAAAGATGATGCTTTGAAGAAGATCAAGAATAATGAGGAAGATCCTGATGATGATGAGTCTGGTGCTTGTGGTGAGCCTAAACAAGCTCAAGACCCTGCGTCTGGTGCAGGTACAAGCTCTGTTGAAGATTCAGAGAAACAGATTGTTGTTTATCGTGATTATTCGGCTGCTAAACGAATTGAGATGATTGAAGCCGACACGGTAATATTTATGGATGGAACGGGGGTGATTAGAAGTATGGTGAACAAGGATGAGATAGAGGTGGGTGAGTTTGTCGACAGGTCTCTGACAACAGAGCAGATTTCCATATTGCTTGGGTTGAATGACGAACAACTGACAGTGTTAGAAACTGAGCCTGATGTCGAAGTGGTGAATAAGGAAGGTATAGAGGATGATCTGTCTAGTCAAATGAATACATATTTTATTTACGAAGATGAGGATGTTGAGATGGAAGACGTCACTGCTGAGGAGTAACTGACTTGTATCAACACACGAACGTTGATCAAGGTGCTCCAGTATTTAATGAATAGACTTTTAAAGCAGCTGAGGATGATTTGGAGAAGATGTCTAAGAGAAACAAAGTTGTGGATACTCGTTTTGACTCTATTGTGAACCCAACTGATGCTGATATTGCTAAATGGTTCAGTCATAAAGCTGCGGGTAAGATTATCAAGGCGTATCGATTTGTTGATCAAGAACGAAAAGACACAGCAGCTGCATGGGTCAAAGAGAATCAAGTAACTACCTTCAAGACTGTACCCAAGGTTCATGGTGACATCGTCTCAGGGCTATACGATTCCGAGCTTAAGGTATGTATAGTTAAATGGGAGAAGGGAGTTCAGTACTACGAGAGGATAATGGATGTTCTTACACTACCGTGTTGGGATGTTCGTACCCTCGCGAGGCGTCCATTTATCAATCGTGGTGGCATCCGGACAGCTGAGTGGTTTCATCAACACTTGCTGTTCGAAGTTAATCATGGGTTCAAGTTCTTCAAGCCCCAGGTCCCGAGACGTAAACGCATTGACGAGATTGATCCAAAGACTGGGTGGAAGAAGCTTGTTCTTAAAGTAAAGCTGCCGAAGACGATGAAACGAGTGCCGGTGAAGACGATGCCCCAACAAATGCATCTCTCATTCAACCGATGGTACAATGACAATCGTATGGGCGAGGCCGTCATTGTTCTTGGTCGAGGACTGGAGACTGAACTTATCAAGATAATCGACCCGATGTGGTTGGTTAATTTATCTGAAACAGACAATGATGTGCTACACAGGAAGCAGATTCTAATCGAGCGCCATGAAGATTACGACCTGGCTATGCAATTCCAACGCGTTGTGCGTGTTTCTCATGAAAATGGAATTCATAGTTGCAGAGACTGGCGGTCCAAGCGCTTCAAGTAACTTAAAGACAATGAGCTCAAGACGAGGGGGGTGTCTGTTAGTGCACGGTTTTGTGTCTTCAGTCTTTGTATTTATCGTTAACGTATTTGTCGTTTGTTTAATGTAATAAATTATTATTTCATGTAATTCGTTAAGGTATTAGGCCGGTTCGCTAAGGATGTTTAGCGAACTGGTCCTTAAGTTAAGTTTCCCCTGATTCGTTAAGGGATGTTAATGAATCAGAGGGTGTTTTGCCTATCTAATATATGTAACGAAGTAGGATTTGGTTCACTAGGTGATGTTAGCGAACCAGACCTATCTTCTATATATAGTGAACCCTGTTCATGGTTAATTTAAGTTTTGAGAGTTTAATTAACGATACTCTGTCCAAATCCTCTCTCGATCTTCAACCGTAATATTATTACATATAGTGATAATCTATAAACATACACAACACCTAATCATACGTAATTATGAGTTAGATCTATTGTTAAAGTACTAATCGATTACGTTCAGATCTGAGATCTGTTATTGTTATTGTTACTGAGATTGATACGGTTTCGGGATCCAACAAATTTGTAAAACTTTTCTAAGTGAAAGTTGTTCAAAACATTCTAATTTAGTAGACTGAAAAGTCTTGATTTATAATAAAATTTTTTGATATTTTAAATATCTTAAACAAAATAGAACACTTTCCTATCAATAAACCGATTTTGTATTTCATCTTCCTTTTTGATCTTTTTTCTTGTTTTATCTTATTATTTATTCATTAATTTAGTATTCTTTAAACTTTATAATCCCATTAGCTAGTCCTTAATTTTGTATCTTCGTTATTACTTATAGTATCATGAGATTCGATCGCTTCGGTTTGTTAACTCTCTTTCAGTTATTATTTCAAGGTGCCTTCAATCTTAAAGATGGGTTCTCACACCTCCTTTTTACACTTTTACTACTTTGGGGGTAGCATATATGTTCTATCCAAATTACAATTTTGTTTATTCATTATTTACACAATATAATTCGCTACATGGACTTGTGCGTTTACTTGTTACTTGCTAAAAATTACTTGCACATGGATTACTTCAAGATAGTATGATCATACACCCCCCTTTGCGCTCAAGACATTTGTTGTTATGAGTGGAAAGGGTCTCATTATCCAAGTACGTTGGTGCACGATCTCAACTGGAAAGGACCTTACTTGCGCTTATCCGAGTACGTTGGTTGTTACCAACTGAAAAGGACCTTACTTGCTTATTTACACTTGTTCATGGAATTGTATAAGTTTTATGTACTTCTATCAAAACTTATGTGAACTCACCAACTATTCATTTAGTTGACTTTATTTTGTATATATGCTACATGCATATCTATTAGAAGATAATACGGGAAGAAGACATTAGTACTTAGGATATTCAAACCAATGGACAATATGCTTTAATATGTATTTCTTTGTATTTCCTTATTTGATTTCCAAACTTGTGTACTGTTTGTTTTAATTAAATAATGACAATATTGTCACTTAATAGTGTCAGATGTGTTTTAGCAATCTGTACGTGACACTCGGACATTTTCCGCTTTAGCCGGGGTGTTACATATATTCACTTAGATAAGTGAAAATGGATGTCATATCAGTAAAATTGACATGTGTTTATATATATAAATTCTTAATTAAAATTTCCACACAAACGTGTTTTAAAAGAGGTTTTCACCTACGACTAAACCACACATGAAATGCCAGTGTACCTATCGAGGATAATATAGTGAAGGTAAGAAGCGGATATCAATCCACTAATGGAGTTTTGCCGTCAGAGAGTGTGAACTAATAGGATCGAAGTCATTAGGTATATCAAACACCATTAATAAAGTCTTTTAAAACCAAGTAAAGACATACAAGTCTTAAGTAAATGCGGAAGCATAAAACTATAAAGTAAATTGTTGCGTCACCCAGGATGACTTAAAGCACAGTTGTCATGATAAAATTAAAAGAAATTTAAATCATAAGAGTATAGTGAATGCATGTCCTAAACCGCTCGCCCGCCTCGGCTACCTGAGATAAACATACTAAAATTGTCAACACAGGGTTGGTGAATTCATAGGTTTAAATAAAAACAGATAGAGTTATGTCAATATATATCAATAGGTAGCTAACCTATCAAGCATGTATTACTAAGTGTTCGACACCGAAACTTACTGATTATACCTTTGCCTTTCCACCATGTCAACCACGACCATGGTAATGTGTTAGCCAAAATTACACTCATTCGATCTACAGTCGAGTTTAGAGTTGGGTGGTTTGTCAAACCCAATAGTACTACTCAACACTGACTCGCTATTATCCAATATTAACCGGTTCGATTGTTCAGAAGGACTTAGTTGGTTTGTTGCCACTTAGCCTTACAAGTGATATATAAAGAGTAAACAAAATCTAAAGCGTTGGAGTATGTTATCTCCCCATAATAAAAACGTTAGAGAGTAAAAGGGGCCGTGAAACTCACTGTTTGTGAAGTAATCAAAATCCGGGAAAAGCGTGCGTAAGAGGAATCCTCGCTAGTGATCTAAAACAAAAACGAGATTTTATAAGTGTTTTGAACCAAGAGTGAGTCTCAAGACTCGACACGTAAAAATTTATGCATGAGATGTGTTCGTGTTACGTTTGTGAAACAAGTGCGACTCGACAAACACGTTGGTGTTATGTTACAGGTCTGATCAAGTATGGTGTTATATGTTACTACGATACATGTTCAGCAAAACAACTACCACAAGGGCAAATACGTCATACACAATTCAAACATCAATCAAACAATCACTTTTCATACTTCAATCAAGAATCCAGCAGCTAATTTACCGAGACAGAATTTAACACGTCAAGATTACTCTATTTCACCAATCATAAGATGTAGATAAAATCACCAAACTTTTCACATAAGCAAACTTGAGTTAGGATTCTCAAAATATTTTTATTACATTTTTAACATACACGGTTATATCACAAGAATCAAAACATCACAGTAGGCACATGGTAGTCATAATCATGCGCAACAAAAGGTATTTGACTAGTTATAATACATGGTTAATCCAATTGATGCAAGGCCAATTAGGTTGGATTCCAAAAACAATTTATTAACTTCCAAAAGTGAAATCAACTCAATTGGTTATGTCGTTTGTGAGATACACTATTATCAAAACAGCATATATGAAAGTGTCCCGAATCAGAACTGCACAACTAATTTGTAAATTAATAAAAACTGACTTCCAGACGTCCAAAAATTTCAAACTCAGATTCTTTAGAAACTAGACTCGACCTACTACATCATAGAATCAATATAACTTCAAAACATATAATTAAAATCAAGTTACAGCCGTTTTAACATGCATTTATGATTCTGTCCAGCATCAGTTTTTCACCAAAACTTCAACAAACTACTAATCTATGAACAATTAACCATGCATACAACTCTAACTCATCAATAATCAATCTTTAACATTTAGGGTTTATGATTAATATGCTTAATGATTCAAATAATTGATAAAATAGATTAGATAGGGTGTTTAATTTACCTAGCTAGCAACCTTGGATCTTCAAACAACTTGTAATTAATCTTGTATGTATGTGTGTGTGTTCGGTCGATCAAAGAGAGGGGGGAAGGGGCTGTCGTCGCAAGGGGAGAGGGAGAGAGGGGAAAGGATTAGGGTTTGTGTAATAACATGTTTAATTAATTAATCAAGTTACAATTCACCCCCCACCCCCCCTAACTTTCTAGTTAATCTAACTCTAGTACAAACTAGTTTATTCCATCTTTCATCCATGATATAATGTTACACATGCAAACACGTAGTCAAATAACATATATTATCACAACATAATACGTATTATACTAAGTGCTTTTTATATTATTTATTGTTTGTTCACCAACGGTTTGAGTCAACTCGTGTGTGGTTCGGTGAAACTCCGAAAGACTACTTGTGTAATGATTGTCATGTTTAATTTAAACTCTAATTAAATGCAATGAGGAATGCATAACTGGAATGACATCGTTCGTATGATCATGAGTTCGAATTAATGGAGTTCGGTTAACGGAGTTAACCTGAAATTGACGAGTGTCACATAGCCAATTAACAATCATAAATTGGTTGGTTTTAACTAAAATAACATGCAAAATATTACAACTAAGCTAATGAGCACAAGGGCAACAATCAAAGTGAAATATCACTTTAATCTCGAATTCATTTAGCTACAACGATGATAATCATGAATGCATGGCAAGATCACAAAATACATCAATAACTAGATTCTCAATAAAGATATCTAATCATGTGACTTGTCAGAAAGTTAGAATGAAATATAAAAACTAACCACCTAAAGCCATTCAAGTAAAACGAGTGATATGATTATGTCAATGTTGACTAGTTTCCTCTCACGGTTGACTATTCCAATAACTCTTTGGAAAGATATCATGAACAACATATAATCCACCTAAAGTTGTTTAAAGTAAGCAAAATCATGCACTTCTTCAAGTTATATATTTCATATTAAGATTATACAAGATAGGGGTCCACAAATCATAGACAAGCATAATACTAAATATGACAAAAACATAACAAATACTTTGTCTTTCCAAATATAAGCATAAGGATGCACATACAAGAGTTTTCATAGTTAGACAAGACTTTATTCACCATTACTAGTTCAAATACCATAGATTAGAACAAAGACATACAAATCAATGGATAGATGCATAAATCATGAGTTTTCCAACATAACATAATCATACATCAACAAGTCTTGAACATCAGTCAAACATTTGCACACACAATATCATTGAAGAATAATCATGAAATTGCTATAATACTAACAGAATCCTTGCCAATAATCTATAAATACCATTAAAAGTTACTAAAATTCATCTAAATTAAAGTGATGCAAAGAGTTTAGCTCATCATGAGCTCAAGAACAACATACAAGCTTGAAACTATAACAAGATTCATGTCTAAATTAACAAGAAATCAAACCAAAAGTCCAAGCTAGATGATGCGGTTGATGAATGATGATCTTCTTGTGTTGAAACCCTTGTTGTAACACCCCATCTAAAACGGAAACGTCTAAGTGTGACGTACAGATTGTTCAAAACACATGTGACACTATTACATGGTACTATTTTCATTAATTCATTCAAAGCATTCAAGTACACAAGTTTGAAACCTAAAGAAATACATAATAAATAAAACATCTCAATATTTATTTTAAGATACCCTAAGTCTAGTGTCTTCGTCACGGCATCATCCTCTAACAAAGATACATACATATATATACATATATATATATATGTAATGGTCAACTATATGAATAGTTGGTGAGCTTCCACAGTTTGATATAAGTACATAAAAATCTGCAATTCCATGAACAAGTGTAAATGAGCAAGCAATGCCATTTCCAATTGGTAGCAACCAACGTACTCGGATAATAGCGCAAGTAATAGTCTTTTGCGTTGGTAACAACCAACGTACTCGGATCAAAGGTCCCTCTTCCATACATAACAAATAGTCCTGATTGCATGGGGGGGGGGCGTATGATTATACTTATTGAGGAAACCATTGTAAGAATAAATATATATTATATATGTATTACTATAGCCATCATTATCATTTATATAATAATAGATCAAAATAATTAATTGCACCTTATTATATATTAATTTGGTAATTGTTGATGGGCCATATTACCTTTACTAGCTAATAAGGGGTTTCCCCTTGGGTGTATATAAAGAAAGATCAATATTAACATCATAACCTAATCAAACATACATACAATTTTATGTGCCTCTTCTCTCCTAAATCGGGTTCCTCTCAAGAACCCGAACAACATCCTTAACTATACATCCTAAAGGGGAACTCGGTCAAGATGACAAACATGTCGACTACATCATATCCTGCTGCAATTATTACTCTCCATGCTGTAACAGGTTCATAGGTTTAATATATTTATGTTTTCCATTTCTTACATGAAGAACTGATCAACATGTGGCATCAGAGTGATATTGATTAATCAGTTCTTCATGCTTTGGTTAAAAAGCCTAATTCAAATTCGCATAGAAAATTGATTATAACCTTTAATGTTTTGGTTCATAAGGTGCTTATATAAAATAAAAAAAGTTTTTCATCTAATTATATTTGAGATCATATAAAGCTTGTTTTTAAAAAAATAAAAATAAAAAAAAGGTTCTGTTCATCAAAATTTTGATTTTTCCAAGTCCATTAATTTTGGATGTGATTGTTTTTTCAATTCTGTGTAATCTCGAAATTTTGTTTACATATTTATTATCTAAATTTTGAAATTTAGATAATATATGTAAGATTTTAAATCCCTTAACAATGATTTGATTGAATTTCCTAAAATTGTGTATTTTCAAACGTAAGTTTCGATTATTATTATTATTATTATTATTATTATTATTATTATTATTATTATTTGTAATCTAATAAAACTTAGATACATACATACCATTTTATGAAATTATAATCAAAATCAACTAGTTTCATCAATCTTGTCGGATTAGGTTCATATTTTCACAGTTTTTTAGGAATAACGGTTATTAGGTTTGAGGCTAACAATTATTGATTTTATTTTTTCGGTAACTTATTATTTTACCGTGAACCCACATTTTACCGAGAACCATCCCATTGATTGAAAACTCAA
The DNA here is from genome assembly GCF_021521415.1 of Bidens hawaiensis. Taxonomy (NCBI): domain Eukaryota; kingdom Viridiplantae; phylum Streptophyta; class Magnoliopsida; order Asterales; family Asteraceae; genus Bidens; species Bidens hawaiensis. The sequence continues at coordinate 52,361 of NW_027505792.1, forward strand.
GCGTTGACCGAGAACTCATCCTACCACCATGAACTTTCTTAATGATTTGTTTTGTTAAACTTAAACTACATTAAATGTTTTACAAAACTAAAAAGGCTTAACTTGAATGAACTTTTGATGTATTACTTCTGCCCAAAGGTGATGTGTTACATGTACCATATCATTCAAGTCTAAGTGAAAGCTTTTGTTAGGTTTTGCCTAACATGATACATATGTTCCACTTCTGCCCAAAGGTGATGTGCTACATTTTTATCTAGCAAAACTAACTCATGCATAATTAAAATAATTGTCTCACTTCTGCCTAAAAGTGATGTGCTACAATTGTTTTGCACACATACTTAAATAAATTTTAATTCTGCCCAAAGGTAATTTATTTTTTGTTTAAGTAGAATTTTTAATTATAGTCTATTAGTTTGATGTTAATAATAGACATATCACATCATCAATAAAATATAATGATCCTCACATTAATGATCCCTCATTAATCTAATGATCATAAAATATGCATTATTTTAGTATCCCATAACTTACTCACTATAATTTTCTTCTATAAATAATCGTCTCATCCAAAACATCTACTCTAATAATAAAACATAATATAAGTTTTACATCATAACGAGTTTTAATAACATTTAGCTCTTCTCAGTATTAATTATTCATTAAGACATAATATGACTGCTCTTCTTATAACAATCGTTCTATTAAAAACTAGAGCATAACAAATGGGATGAGTCAATCGTAATGTCTTTTATGATAATAATAATAATCAAGAACTTATTTAAATAAATGCTATCACTAGAGTTATTCTAGATTTAGTTTTTCCTAAGACTAATCAAAATAACTCCTAAGATGCATGCATTCCTTAAAAATTCTAACTATAAGGTTAAATGGTATAACTGAATACATCATAATGTACAATCATGACCCATAAAATTAAGGGCTCACACATAAAATTAAGTACAATATTCTAGTACATTACATACTAAAATTTTTAATAGTACAATATGGTGCCTTAAGAATCAACTATAACACTCAAAAGTATCAAAGGAAAATGAGTGTGTTGATAAACAACATATGTACAATAAAAGAAATGTCTAGTACTAGAAAATAAGATGTTATTCAACTCACTACCACTAAAACTTAAAAGAGGATAATTTTAATGTTCATTGAAAAAATACAAGTATTACTTCTAGCTTTAAGTTCTCTAAGGAGAAGTCTCATTGTAAAAATATGTCATTATATTAGGCATAAGTAACAAGGCTATCCATAATTCAAAATAATATTTGGCTTAAACAATAATCGTATATTAATGATATTTAAGTCTGCTAATCCTAATATTCCAATTAATACATGATAGGTTGAGTCTAGTTCTATAATTTTCTAACTGATATCAGCAAATAACTAACATGAGTGTTAGTGACAAAATTTAAATGTTAAGGCTATTATAACCATGAAAAACTGTCTTCTAATTATGATTTATGATACCTTAAATATTCTAGAGATTAATCAGAACTTATTATCATACTTAAGCTACAATATGACAGTTATGAGGTTTGCGTAGCCAACATAAAGTCACTCTTACTTTAAACTCTCATATTATTTATTATCAATATCCGGATTGAAACATTTATGAAATAGAACTAGATAATACCATATACTTTCACAACTTTTGTTATCATCCAAATAAAAATTTAAGAAAAGACAAATGAAACCTATAAAATTCATCAATTAAAACCAAATTTCATGAGAAATCATAACATGGTTGATGAGGGTGATTTTTCATATAATCTCATTCTTAGTGATTTTAAATCATGCGTTATATGCCATAAACATTGCTTAGCTTAAAAAATAAGTATGGGAGTCCACCAGAAGTTATATTCACTTACATTAGTGGAACTTATTCAAACAAAGTATTCAGACATAATTATTTTATCATTTAAAAGGCTATTTACTTGTATCATATATACTAATACAATTTCTTGTAAATATGTCCCTAAGTTTATTATGACATCTGGATGTTAATGAAATCAAATCAAGTTTAACATATGTATGACATATTCCCATGTCATGTACATCATTGAAACTTTTCTTGTATTTTTCCTAGAGATATTAAAGATCAGTAGGAGCCTTAAGTGTCTCAATTATAACTTACAAGATTTGAAAGAGGTGGGGGAGTGAAAATTTTATATTATCTCAATTACACCTCTTGTACAAGACACTGCTCCATCACAACACTATTCTATCAAAACTTATGTCTTTAAAATTTACAATTACTCTTACAAAAGTTTTATTGTTTCTTTAAGTGGGCAACTTTAGATTTCTTACTAAACTAATCATCAACAAGAGAAACTCCAACAACTTATATTATTAACTTGTTTCTCTATTAGAATCTATTGGTCTATAAATATTGAAACTAAGCATCCTAATTTCCTAAAGGCTTCTAAGGTAAGTGGGAGCAGTAAAAGTCCTTATAATGACTTGTAAGAAGTACAAAAGGCGAGGGGAAAAGAGTCATTAAATTTTAATCCATATTTAAAATCTAATTACACTTCTTGTACACCATACTGCACCAACTCTACATACTTAGTATCCTATAAATGATAGCAACCTAATCAAGAGCTAATCCATAAAACCGAGATTTTTAAATTTTCCCAATAATCAACTCAGGAGGTCATCTAGGTTTTAAAACCTACTAACTTTGATGATTATTTAACCTCCATAACTAAAGTTGAAATAGATGTTGGAAAGTTTAATGATCCTACACCATATAATTAAACCATTAGCATCAATCATAATTAACTCCATAAGTCAGGCTAACGTTTTGAGATTTGGTTGAATCACCTAAAAGTGTTCATAACTAAACTAAATCATAATAGAAACGTTAAAGACACTAAGAAGCACGATTGGTTGTTAAATGTTATATGCAAAAGGGAATAAATCATCAAAGAATCTTATAAACTATATTACAAAAGTTTTCTTTGAGGATCATCATTGTTCAAATAGCTTATAATAGTTAAAGAGCTACGTAGAAGAACATTAAAACAACTTTCCCTAACAACTGAGTTACATAGTTACATGTTCATAAAATAACCTGAAAGTTCTAAGCTAAAGGTTAAAGAACACTTAGTCTGTAAGTCAATAAAATCCATGTATGGGTTAATGCATACATCATAATGTGATGAAATATTTAGATAATTGTTTTTATCAAAACCAAGTGGATTAATATACCTACCTCAAGATGAGTGGGAGCAACTAAAAACAAACTTGTCCTTATATTGATGACATTCTTCTGACAAGTATATGTTACATAACTCAAAACATTGTTCGTACATACTTTGATATGATATATCTCAGAGATATCCCTTATGTAATAGATATCATAATATTCTGAGATAGACCCAAACAGATGTTATTTTTTTCTATAAGTTTTACCTTAAATGGGTCCTTAAACATGTAACAAACAATATTGCTCTATTTAGAGGATAATATGATCATTGAGATTTTTACCTTATGCTTCATTAAGTAGAAGATTTATGTAGGTTTAAGTCTATACTCGTTCAGATATTACTCTAAATTGCAACACACTATATATGTCTAGATTGATGTGAAGCATCTAAATGAGTACTAATATATCTTTAAAGGAAACGAGAGACTATAATTTAAAAGAAGAAGTGAGAATTCAAACCGGTATATTTCTCTAAACTTTGTCATATTCATATATAAGAAAATGTAATTTTCGGGATATATTCTTATGTTAAGCAGATAAATCTATCTTATGGAGGAGTCATAATGAACTGATAAAAACAATCTATGTTTTAATGACATAATGTGTTGATTAATCACAACGCAATTAGCAATAAATTTTGTTGAAAATTTATCATTGGACTCATAAGTTTATTAACTACATATAAATTATATATTGAAGACATACTGTGATAAAGTCAGCTACCATGTTTTCTCAAACAGTAATAGTTCGAGAGGTGTTGCATTAAATTTCGATATGAAACTAATTATTCGTTTATGAACGAATTGAGAAATCTAAATTTTCATATCGAATACATTCATGATATGCTTAAGGATCCGATAACTAAAAGTCTCACCCATAAATATTATGAAAGCGCTTATAATAATGACGGGTATTGATGACTATGCGCAACCGCATATCATAATATGAATTAACTATTAAATTTTCTCATCAGTTTTGATTTTTTACGTCTCTTAATATGGTCTGCATGCATAATGACATATAGACGAATTAATGTACAAATTAAACGTTCTGAAGGGTTTACTTGAAAATTTTGATCATAACTACTTAGGTTTTAAATAAGGACTGCAATATGATTAATGGGGGTCTTGAGCTGATGTTCAATTATATATTTATAAATATATATTATATATTTATTAATATGGCCATCATTATCATTTATATAATAATAGATCAAAATAATTAATTAAACCTTATTATATATTAGTTTGGTAATTGTTGATGGGCCATATTACCTTTACGAGCTAACAAAGGGTTTCCCCTTGGGTGTATATAAAGAAGGATCAATATTAACATCATAACCTAATCACACATGCATACAATTTTATGTCCCTCTTCTCTCCTAAATCGGGTTCCTCTCAAGAACCCTAACACCATCCTTAACTATACAACATAAAGGGGAACTCGGTCAAGATGACAAAAATGTCGACTACATCATATCCTGCTGCGGTTACTACTCTCCATGCTGTAGCAGGTTCATAGGTTTTAATATATTTATGTTTTCCATTCCTTACATGAAGAACTGATCAACAAACATGAGCTAGTCTTTGATCAGGTAATCAAGTAAGCACACAAGTCCATGTAACGAATTGTATTTTGTAAATAACGAATAAACAAAATTGTAATGTTGATAGGATATATATACTACCCCCAAATAGTTAAAAGGGTAAAAATGGGGTGTGAGAAACTCACCTTCAAATTGAAGCTAAACTTGAAATAAAATCGAAAGCGAGTTACCGAAACAGAAGCGATTGAACCTCACGAACTATACTTGAAAATACAAAAATTAAAGACTAGTTATCAGAATTATAAAAGTTAGAATACTTTAGTTTTGGAGATTGTTACTATTTCAATATTTTGTGGAATTATAATATTATTTAAAACTTAACGAAATTGTAACGGTTTATTAATATTATAATATTTATTAGTAATTGTTAATATGAGAATTTTAATATCTAAGAATCATGACTTTATCGGTCAAGGTTATTTTGAAAACAATTATGTTGACGTGTTATAAAGTTAATGAAAAGATATTTTAATAATGTACTATTAATCGGGTTTCACGAACTTAACAGAAACAAAAATTGGTTTTTAGGTGAAAAATGATAAATATAATTTATAACTTATTTTTTTTATATTAAAAATGATATTATTTTATTTATAATAATTTATAATATATTTATTTGATTTTCAAATATTAAAGTAAAGGTTTTTAAAAATATAAAAAACAGACGTTTTGACCCGGGTTTGAACCTGGGTCCTCTAGTTGAGACACTGAATAACTAACGATTGGATCAACTTGAATGTTTATGTACATAACCGAATTAAAAAATGTAAATATTAACATTCAACTCATCTTCTTCCCCAATTAACCCTAGGTTTCAATTCGCCAATATAAGTAAACAAAATGGCTAGACAAGGGGTTTATTCTAATTCCTCAATGTTTTATACAATGCATATGTCTATGATCTTGAAATGCCTGCCAAAAAAAAAGTTTTGCTTTGCAATAACCACCCGACTCACTCAATTTCCTGCAAATGCATGAGCAAAAACGACTGACGAGGCTAACTCAGGAAACAGGTGAAATGGGTTTAAATTGCAAAGTAATACATGTGAATCACCTTTTTGTTTGTCATGGTTTAAGATATGTCTTTTAAAGATTTTCCGACTTGATTGTTTTTTAAAGATGTTTGGTGCTTCAGGACAATGCAACTAAACCTTTGAATTTTTAAAAGATTGCTTAACGGTTATTTACTTAATTTAATCTCCACAAAAATGTTTATTTTAGGAGTTTTTCAATAAAATAATAATTTTGACATACAAAGTTCAACTAATCCCTCCACACACTTGAATTGTACATTGCCCTCAACGTATAATAAGAACATAAATGCAAAAGGGATGCGATAAGGAGTGTGAAAAGGAACGACAAACTCCCCTGATCGTCGATCTTGACCAAAATATGTCTGACATAAGCATAGAGCATCGTCCCGCAACATGGTGTAACCATCCAAGCAACCGACTAAATAAGAACATCAAAAAATGATAATCAACGTCAAAAAATATCAAAAGAAAGACATAAACATAACTAAAGTACACAAAAGAAATTTCAAAACCTCGGGTTGCCTCCTGGAAGCGCTTTGTTTACTAATGAGTCCTTAGCTTGACTCGACCCTGCATTTAGTTGTCCTTGGGGTAAATGATGTGACTCTTTAATGAACGGGTGGCTCTTTGATATATAAAGAAAATTGTTCTACGAACCATATATTACAACATATTTACCATTGGTTAGTAAGAACCCAATGGGTAAGCACAAAAAGTAATTATAAAATGTGCCACCAATGCTTGTATTTTCCTGGACCAAACATGATACAATTTATATAGTGAAGAAGACGATCATCTCAACATTTTGTTATACATTTGTAATGCTTATTTTACCATTAATACGCCTTGAATTATGTTTGGTCCGGTTGTCTCGATGCCCTCTCCTGCGGTATAAGTAATTTGGGTGGCAATCCACCATCATGATCATCCACAAGCCGACCTTCCTTGATGCAAGGTAGTGAATCGGAAGTTACCATATTAACATATTTGTTGGTGAACCCAGCCACTTGCAACTTTACTTCTTGGTTTGGTTCTTCCTTGAATTTCACAGTTGGTTTTCCAAATAATAACGCTTCCAATTCTATAAAATAACTAACTGGGTCAAAATCTTCTCCATTCACTTCCATGAGTGGTATGCTTGATAACTCATCCCCAAATTCTTCTTTCCGAGATGGAATAAATGAACTGGAGGTGGAACTTTTGCATTAATTTGTGAACTTGAAAATTTCACGTCGTCCATTATGCTCCACGGCTCTTGTGTTTGCTCCAACATGATAATGGATGAGGATTTTGGTTCCTTAATTTCATCCTCATCATCCCAAATGTTGCGATTCGTGTTGCAAGGCAAACTCTCCCGTCGATAGTTAGCACACATTTCATTGATTAGAATGCCTTGGGCCTCCAGTCAACGAAGTTGTACCTCAGATTCGCGGGTTATTGATTGTCAGTTTCTTAATTTCTTACAAACCTTTTTCGTGCATCTCTTCCATACAACTCATACTTTGTGTCTAATACACTATAGATGTTGGACTAACCTTGAGTTGGGAAGGCGGTGTGTTTGGACCCTCAAATGGTTGTGAATAGGGGTAAGGTTCTTCATTAAAACCTTGGGGACACCCGAGTGATTAATAACAATCATTTGTGTGATCAGGTTCCCCACAGATCTCACACCAAACCTTCATGTGATAATGATGGGCTAAAAGTAGTCAAATAATTATTAACTAAATTATGCTAATCTAAACACTAAGTAATAATTCTAGACTCTTAAAATTGGACTAAACTATTGACCAGCAAGTGAATCGATCACATCTAGTATAGCTAAGTAAGTCCGGACATCGAACAAACGAGACTCTTTTAATTACATAACTTAACTAGTTACACTCAACTGACGACACAACTATTTATTTTAAACTATTTAATACTAAACTAACAATAATAACTAATTAACAAAACACAAGATACTTTAATTTGACTGATTCAAATGATAAAGACAACCTCCTAGGCTAGAAACCCCACAAGTTGCAGTTATTAATTAATTGAAAAATACTTGGTATGACACTGGGATTGTAAATTAGACACTTACAAGAAAATCCGAACATGACCCCTGACCTTCTCAAGAAGACACATATGGGTTTCTAATAAGTTTTAAGTGTGACATTCGTCAATTTCGGGTCTCAATTTGTATTTGTTTTGTAACCTTTTATCATATAAACCAACCCGTTTTGTAAACCGAAACTCATATTATAATAAAAAATATGGATTTTATGTTACAATATTGTTTTACACTTGTTGGGTCTTGAAAACATTCATTTCGGTCCTTAAAACGCGCAAAAATCACTTAAAACGAACTCCAGGGACCATTTCTGCCATTTCTGAAAACTGAGAAAACACTAGCAGACACCCCATCACGCCAAGAGAAGGGGGGAGGAGGCCTGTGGTTGTCTAGCACGAGCAGCATCAGCTGCAGCTACGAGTTTTTGTTTGTTTATGCTTTGTTTAGATCCTTTTCTCATGCAAACTCTTGTGTTTAACACCCATATTTGACCACCAACATTACCCTATATATACACCACCATTTCACTTCATTTTCCCCTGCTACAACTCCAAATTCTCTCTCAAACATCAAAGATTCAAGGTTATTTTCTTAAGTGTTATTGAGTGTTTGACTTCCAAAAGTCAAACTAAGTTTAATCTTTCTTTCTAATTTGTTCATAGAACCTTACTAATACTTGTTTATGGTGGCACAATATATATACTATATAATACCCCTTGTTACCTTTGGTAGTTGCTTCTCCGGCTCCGGTCGGTGAGGTTTCGGGCCACGTAAGGCAAGGCTTCATGGAGGACTTCGTGTTCTTGATATATATGTACTTATATAACTTGTTTATACATACTAACCATGCTTAACTTCAGCTCATTTTAGTTTATTTACAAGTTCCATGGTTATGGGTTTGAGGGTCTATGCTTCGGTTTAACTGTAAATAGCTCTAAACCGTAAACCGAACTTTGCTTACTAGTTTTAGCTAAATACTTGTTTTAAACATGTTTAATGTTAGACCTCAGTTTATAAAACCAATTTTATGAGTTCCATGGTTATGGGTTAGTAGATTCTAAACTCGGTCTTAACCCGAAACTAGATCCTAACCGTAAACCGAACTTTTGTTTAAAGACTTTATTGTTAAATTTTGGTTATAAAACTTAAGTATTTTCATTTGTACATTATTATACAAGTTCTTGGATATTTGGGCATGTGGAAACCATCTATGAACTTATTGTGAGATGGAAACCGAACCAAACCAAACTAAACCGACGTTTACTCGCTTAAGATACACAAGTGTGTTTTGAGCTACCAAGACTTGTATATTTCTTTAAAAATAGTTTACAAACTGATTTTAATTATTTTCCTAAGTTCTTGGAAATGTTGGATCCAACTTGATCTCATAACAAAGTTTGGACCGATAAAACCGAACACTTGCTTAACGTACGTTGTTAGTTCTAAAACAATAGATCTACATACTTGGTTAAGTCTTACTTAATTTTTTATGATTTATCTCATAACATTTAATATTTTGAAAAGTTGAATTTGGGTTTGACCAATTATCATAACCCGAACCAACAACTCGAACACTCGTTAAAACCCGTTTTAGTATCTTATTCCTAAGGGACTTGAATTCTTGCATTTTACCCACCTTATTACTTAGCATAAGTTGAGTAAATATTAAGGTTAGATACTTTAACGTGATTTCGAGCAAACTTACATTTTTAAAGGGTTATTATTATAAATTCTTATATAGTTACATTTTAAACCTTGAACTTTAATTATTTACATTTCTCAACCTTTATGTTATTTAAAGACTTTCAAGACAACCTTTCTAAATCCAAGACTTCTTTCCTTTTAGGCTTTGTTCGTTAAACCCGTCGTTCCAGAAAATCTCCAAAATATCATCTTTCAAGTTGATTACTTGAACGTGAGTACTTTCATACCATGTTTTCTATCTTTTTATTTTGGGGGTGACATTTCATACTTATTCAACTAAATGTTTTATACTTGAATCTTAAACCACAAATGTTATCGTATACTTTACTTGAATAATTGCTCGATTTGGTGTTCTATGATTCTATGCCTATGTGTTTATTGCTTTTAACTATTAAATCCTAGACTATTTGGCATCCCCTTATAGTTAGGTGTCTCTAACGTAAATCTATTAGCGATTTTATCCAAATTATTTCTTTTATTTATTGTTTCGTATACGAGTTTTGCGGATCTTTCTTACTATTTATCTATATGCTCAAACTTATGAATTGCTCACCAACCTTTGTGTTGATAAACTTTATTTTATGAAATGTTACAGGTTTACATCTTGGTTGATTATGGAGCTTGTGGAGAAAACGTTACAAATACCTTTAGGATATTCGTGAAATGAACAATATTTAATTTGCTATGTTTTGTGATATCTTGTTATGACTAAGTTATGAATATTCATTATGTGACATTTTCGATGTTGTGAAATGAAATGAGTTTGTTAAATATTGTCGCTTTAATTAGTGTCATGTTCTTATGGGCAATCATTACACCTCGGCATGTTTCGCCGCCTTTGGTCGTGGTGTGACATTGAGACACACCAGTTTATATATTAAACTCCCTTATAGTTATTTAATTAATTATGAACGAGTATCTTTATGGTGAAATCCTACCTTACAGGGCAGAAATCAAAGTTAATTTAATAAACTCAATTGACTCGCTAGACATTGTTAATTAATCAAAACTAGACAGACTCCTTACGAATAACTAAATCTAGCAATCTTAATCAACAAAAGTCTAACAATAACTTATCACCCTATAGCTTTCTAAGGTAGCAACACACTTTTATTCGTTTGACTAATAATATTATTCCTATGATCTTATTCGAATTCAATCATAAACTAGTCAAAAACACACAGTAGATGACCTAACAAAATCCTATCATATGAAACAATTACCAAGGATTATGTGGAATAATAAAACAATAACAAACAAAACCAAGTACACATTCGCATCAATAAAATAAAATCAAATAGTTTACTGAATCATAAAACCATAACGAAAACAAACAATCCAACTAAAATCAAAACATCAACGATGGTTCAACATATGCCTAGGAAGTCTATAGAGTTTAGCCTAGCATCTTCAAATCAAACAAAACAATAGTAATAGAAAACATGATGAAAATAATGAAAACGAAATATCAACGGTGATAAAACCCGTAATCTTCAATCTTAAATGTATAGCTCTTCACTGAATGCTTCTTTACCTTCAAAACCGCTAAGAATCTTGTATAATTGCTCCAAGGAACTTCAAATTCGTCTGGTGGTTGTAGGGTTTTCTTCAGGTTAAGGTTAAGGGTGTATTTATAGTGAATTGGGCCCAAAACCTGACCAAAGTCATAAACTTTCGAGAAAAATAGGCTGGCCGCGCCACACCATCATGTATGGGATAGCTGACCGCTCGACGCGGCGGGCTTCATTGGAGCCCCGGTCTGACCAGCCGGTCTGACCGGTTCTTCTTCCGGTTCATTTTCTGATGCCGTCTTCTCGTTTAGGCTTATTTTTATTCTTTTTACGCCCTTTTTAACTACGATCAACTTCCGGAACCTACAAAACACAATTATGTTAGTAGTATACAAATCTTAACTAAAAACAAATAAAAACTAATAAAATATTATATAAAATATACAAGGGAAATATATATATTTATCATTATATCAAATATCTCCATACTTACTCTTTTTTCGTCCTTAAAAAAGTCTAATGCAATGGAATCAGAATCGGAAAATATAGTCTTAAAAACATATAGATTAATTTAAAGTTTTGAAAAACGCAAAAACCACGATCACCGATATTGTTGTTCACTTAAACCCATGCCTTGATAAAGAGCGGAACAAATACGATCCGACAACTACTTTATTTATATAAGTAAGTGGTTTACACCATTAAGACCCGTTTATTTTCAGCTTTTACCGGCCAGACCACCCCAACTTGACTTAAACCTCAAAATTAGCAGATTTAAAATTTTGTTGCTCTTTTTTCATGAATAGTTAAGACGATCAAGGGTATTGTTTATACACCTAAATTTAAGCATCATAGTTTACCAAAGCAACCGTTAGATATGATTAAGGTACAATTAATTAATTAGCTAGTGTTGCCCAAAACATGACATACTCCCGTTATCAAGCAATACCTGAACCCATCACCTTAGGTGAGTATAAACGAATTCATATGTAGGGTTTACATGTGGCGTGTCATTTTGGTCCGTTTCTTAATGGTAATGAGACGCGAGCAAGGGGACCCCACATGGCTAACAGTGTGGATGATCAAGTCAGTAGTGTATTTGTACTTTAAGTACGTAATATCAAGTTTAATGACTTGTGTAGACAGATAAATGTGGGTTTGCTCTTTTTTAGCTTTTAAATATTCACAAACCCACTTAGGAATTGTGAATACCCAGATGATAAACCGCACACAGACCCCATAGTCTCCGAACCCGAGGCATCCCATCAATACAAGATTTAAGGTTATAAACTATATGCCAATGAAGTGTAAAACACTAAAACTAAACGATTTAAGATATATATGACCGGCTACTTGGCATACTCTAACGTTAAACATACGCAAGTATCATATGATAACGTATTCAAATTTTTAGAATTCATAATATTTATAATATTTCATACCAAAAATTGAGGCTTGAGTATGGCCCGACATCTCATTACTTCTTTTCCTCGAATAAAATGCTTTAACCACTAGAGATTTCCGTTACCCATTTATCAAATTGAGATTTCATTTTCATGGCTGAGCCTACCGACACATCCCAAGTTAAGTGTGTTTTCTTTTATATTATCTCATATATTAGTAGTTTGAATAACCAATTTCTGATAAGTATCATCATCTCCCACTTTCATGCAGAAAACTATATTCAAGGGACATTTTTCAAAAAAATATTATTATTTTTTTATAATAAGTTAAATTTATACTACGACTCAAATATCATATCCGCACACTTTAATATTGCGTTGTCCTCAATGCAAGGATAAGGACAACTTAAAATAAAATAAAGTCAGACTACAAAAAACTAAAAACCTAAATTAAAAAAAAATAAAAACAAAAATAAAAATTAATAAGCTAAATAATGGAAAAAGACTTAGCTAGTAATATGCGCATGAAATATGATGCCCTCCAACAACGAATGTGCTCGGCATAAAGTACCTCCTCTCACAAACGGACATAAGCGGAAAAAATTCAACAAACAATATCTAAAAATATATCTTATCAAATTGATAATATTATGCATTCAAAGTATTTCATCAAAACCAAAATATAAAAAACATGATAAATCAACAATAAATAAATAAGTACAAAGTATAAGGCTCTATTGTCACACCCCAACCTAAGGCAGAAATGTTGGGGGTGAGTTGATTGCTCACAGCTCTCAAGGTACTATCATGCAATAATTTAAATTATAATATCTAATATCAAATTAAATAAATACAACAATTTTCAAATACCAAGTATATATACCAAAATAAAGATAAGTAAAGACAAAAATAAAAATTCAAGTTCTTGTTTCTTCTCTCTAGCATGCAATCCTAAGTTTTCTTCCAAACAAGCTTGATAATCATATCATACGATGACCTGCATATACGTTAAAAATACAAATAGGTTTTGTCAACACTAGGTTGAGTGATTAAAACACCAGATTTTGTGAATATATAATAATATATAAAAGAGCAAACTATGTCAAGTGAGATAAGCAATTTAACCAAATGAGCAAGTAAATATGTTGTCGGTAAGCTCGATGCCAGATGAACTGAACGATGGCTAACATGCACGGCGGGCGTATGATCATACTAGTCTGAGAATATGTTGGACCTCTCTGAAATGTATTCAAGTAAAGCATATAAGCATATAAGACGTTAGGTAAAAATTGCTAAACACACATGACTAACAGATGCAAGTTTAGTGTAACATCCAAAAATTTATAACACTAAATAAAAAGGAATTATGAATGTTAATGTGTGTTAATATTCAATTAAGATTAAATATTATAAAGAGTATGGACTTGGGTGGGAAAGATGGAATAAGGGGTGGGATGGTCCTTAGAGGGTATAAATACCCCCCTTAAACCTCCCTAAAACCCTAAATCCCGCATTTCTATCTTTCATAATTCCCTACCCACTCAAAACACACACACAAACCCTCTCACACGTCTGTGACCAAAAAGGAGATTCAAGACCTGAACCCAAGAAAGATATTGATAGATCTTGGATATACAAGCAAGATACACGATTGTTGTTCATAACCGAGGCTAGCCGTGCCCTAACAAACATTTAAAGGTATGTTCTTTGTCTTAAAGACTACATTTTTATGAACGGTTTGCCCTAAAACTAAGCCCTAGAGTAGATCGGGTCTAGACAAATCATAAATTTACACACTTGATGCCTAAAATGGACTAGGTGAAAATGGTTAGGGTTGCGGCTCATAAAAGAAGCCCTAAATCTAGCTAATGGACGTTTTAAACTATAAAGGTCCAAGCTTTATGGTCGCACGGGTCAATTATTGGCAGAAAACGGTTAGGGAAACGTTTATGGGTTAATACCGAACCATAATAGGGTGTTAAGGTCGTGAAACGTAATGAAAATGGTGATAAAAGAACCCAACAGCTTCAGCTCATTCGATTACATTTTTATACTCGAATACATCATACAAAATCGAATACAATGACACATTCAAATAAGATATACAGATTCGCATACATGTATAAATTCGAATACAATGGACTCGCATACAAAGCTTGATTCGAATACCATGTATAACTCGAATGCAAGGCTTACATTCGATTACAATTAAAGTACTCGAATACATTGCAGCTCTTTCAAATACAAAAGCAAACTCGAATACATTAGACTCGCATACAATATACTTAATGGATTACAATATACATTCAATTACCATATACCCATTCGATTACATGCTTAATTCGATTACACTAACTACATTCGAATACATAGGCATAATCGCATACACAGATAACCCGAATACAATCATATAACTCGAATACAAATTGTATTCGAGCAAGTCAGTCTATTCGAATGAAAAGATAGGAAACAGAATATTCAAGTACATCATGAGACTCGCGTACAAGGATGCCTCCGAATACATGTATAGGTTCGAACACATATGTGCATTCAAACACATATACACAATAGAATACATGTATACACACTCGAATACACCAATGTATTCGAGTGCAGGGTATGTTGAGTGCATATGGATTGAATACAAATTGGATTCTAAGTAAATGTAATCTAATACAAAACCATGCTTATGATTACAAAAGAAAAGAAAGAAAATAATATTAAAGAAATTGAATACCCTGTATTCGAATGCATTAGTGATTAAGGATAGAATTATATTCGAAGTAGAATGTATTCTAATATAATACCATACCTTAAAAGGACATTAGAATAGACCAGACTTAGCCATTTTGACTAACACTTGGATAATGTGAATTGGACATGTATTGATACGTGTAATTAATGTAAAATCAAAGGGATAACGATTAACGGAGAGCGTAACAGGATCCAGGTTAGTTTCTAGCCTCATTTCCTTGTCATGTTTTCAGGATTGTGTGCATACTCAGTGTGATAGTTAATACACTTACCCTAAGTGGTAAATGTATGCCATATATGATTTATATGATAGATATTATGTTATGAATGTGAATGAAAGCTTGTCAGTACGTGAACGATCTTCGGATATTGCACGTATTGCTAAGGAAGATATGTGGTTGAAGTATGAATGTATATGAAATATGATTATGTATGAAAGTTATATGTATGATATGTGAGTATGTATGAATGTTAAAGGAAGTATATATATAGAAGTATAGAATGATATGGGTATGTGATGAATGAATGCACGAGTGTGGAAGAAGGAAAAGGATCAGACCCTAATAATATCTGAGATAGAAAAGGAGAGGGATCAGGCCCTAATAATATCTAAGATAGAGAAGTAAGGGATCAGACCTAATAATATATGAGATAGACAAGGAGAGAGGGATTAGACGCTAATAATATCTGAGATAGAAAAGGAGAGGGATCAGACCCTAATAATATCTGAGATAGAAAAAGAAAGGGATCAAGCCCTAATAATATCTGAGATAGAAGGAACAGTAAGTATATAGCATAGAAGTAATGAAATATTAATGTATGTATGAATGTATGAAACGAAAGTAATAAGTAAATTATTTAATGTGTATCTTCGGATGCATATATGAAGGTAAGTGTATGTATTACATGTTGAATGATTAACTAGAACTCACTCAGCGTGGCTGACTTTTAGTATGCACGCAGGTGAGTAGAACGAGGCAGCTGGCTTGAGCAATGCACATGGCAGCTGAATAAGAGGCTGGCATATGAAGACTCAAGATGTTTTATGTTTATTGATGTTTATTTTGAATGACGAAATGTTTGTTTAAGACAAGTTATGAATGATTATGTAATGTTTAATTAAAGTTTTAATATTCCGAGAAAGTTTTTATTAACTCTGATATATAGAACTGCATTTATGAGTAAATCCAACGTCCAAAGTGAGGCACCGGGATCGGGGCCTTAAATTTAGTCATATATAGTAACAAAATATCTACGAACGCATATGTCCCCAACAGTAAAAATGAGTAAAAATAGGGGAGTGGGATACTCACCTTAGCAATTAAGCAAGAGATAAACGAATGCGGTAAGAACGGTAGCAAACAAGAGTCATGCTCTTCGGAAATTACCGACAGGAAATCCTAATAAAGAGTAATTGAGGAAATAAATATGGATAGTATAACGATGCTAAAACTAGATAGAGACTCGGAAATTGATGATCGAGTGTGTTCTTTGCGAAAATTAAATGTTACAAAAATTTATTATTACCTTTAATTATCAAATTTATAAAAAAATAATATATTTTATTAATTATAAATTATTAATTATAAATTAATAATTATAAATAAAATACTCACATAAATAACTATTTATAAGTTTGGATAAATTATATAAAGCGGTTTGAAAATTAACGGTTATTCGTGAAATAACATTTTATTTAAAGTTTGTTTTATATTGGTAATAATAAAAGTAATCTCTTAACTTATAAATCTTAAAGTTGTTTTAAATAATATTTAATATTGGTTAATAAAAAATACATTTGTATTATCATTAATAAATATTTCTTTTAAATAATTTTTTTTAATTAATAATAAATAATAAGTAATAATACTTTATATATATAATATAATTTTTTTATAAAATACTTAAACCATATTTTTTAATATGTTAATTAACAAGATTATATTAAATATATATTTTAGATTATAACCCTTTTTAGATATTAAAATTATCAATTTTCAATAATCTATTTATATAAAATTATATATATATATATATATATATATATATATATATATATATATATATGTGGTGTTTAATCAAAGTTCGGAAACGTGACTAGTTAACATGTCGGTTTTTAACAAAATATTAAGTAGTTACATGTTTTATAATATTTATAATGCAAATTTATGATTTTAAAGGATTGAATAACAAATTAACAAAAATAGTTTCCAAAAATAAAGGTTGGCCGGGACTCGAACCCGCTCCAGTGGCCAGCCCAAAGAGTTAAACGCACACCCTAAGCTAACTGGGCTAGGGGTTTAGATTATTATAAACTTGAAATACCCGGATAATATATACAAAATTACGAAACAGATTTTTGACATGAACCCTAGATTATCAAATTGATTAATCCAGATCACATAAGATCAATTAACCACTGTGTTATTTGTCACACCCCGACCAAAGACGGCGGAACATGTCGGGGTACAACGGATTGCTCAAGAACACTATGACACTATTAAAGTGATAATATTACTCAACTTATTTATTTCATTCAATAATCACAAATAAAACTTGTTCAAGTTAAAATACAAACAATTACATCAACACTAAATTCATTAAAATGTCTTAAAGGTATAATCTAAATGATGACTCTTCAATCTTCACAAACAAACTGTATGTCCCGAATCTGGATCACTACAATTATGATATCAGTAAAACAAGTATTAGTGCGGAACACCAACACTTGGTGAATCAATAACACGAGTAAACACAAGAACGTAACATGGGATTACTTCAAAACACACGTATTATTAAGATACATCGGGTGCTTAAGCACTTACAATAATTGCACGTCTAGCAACTAGTAGACGGCCAAAACCAATACCAAAATAGTGAGTGAACAACCTTTACCCTATACATTACATGAACTATATATAGGAAAACCACACAACTAAGCCCATATGAACCAAAAGCCCACCGAGAACTATAAAGAGTTTTCGGCTTACATAGTAAACCCGTAGCCCAGCCCAATACATGTAGACCAAGTACAAACCATATAAATTAGGCCCAACACAAACTAAAAGTAAACCTGTAGTATGCATAAAAACAGATTTGATCAACACGAATGTTGGTGAGAAATACACTAGTTTTTGATATATGTATATAATGAGGCAAAAATCACAATTCACATGTGTTAATAGAATAATGCAACAACCATTGTAAATGTAAAGTAAATAATTTTGGCTCCTTTCTATTTGGTAACAACAAAAATACTCGGAGAATGAGGCCCTATTGTACTAGCACAAGGCTAAAGTAGTTAGGGGTGCATATGATCATACTTATTGAGGCTCAACAACAACATAAAAATAAACACTCATGCACGTAATCAATTTGAGGAATAAACAAAGATCGAGAAAATATTCATATGAACACAAAATGTTGAATTGTGGGTTTAGTAAAGAAGTCATAAAACATGTAAGTTTGAATATGGTACGTATGCCACCCCCAAAAGTATAAGCGCGTAAAAAGGGGGAGTGTGATTACTCACAATGGATATGAGTCTTTGGTGACGAATTTGTTCAAGAGAAGGCTTCGGGAAAACGAGCTCAAAGAGTTAACGTATGAGTCCTAGGTTAAAAATTTCCTTAAGTTAGTTGGATGTATTGAGAAAACTTAAAGTAAAGTAAAAGGCAAGTAAAAATAAATAAATAAAGTTTTGGGGTTTAAAGTGTAAAACTTAAGTAATTAAAGTGACGGTTTTGAAAATAAGTTATCCCGAAATCGAGTCTTGGTGTTTTTATCAATTAGTGTTTTACATAACCTTTGTTAAGTAAATATGTGGGGAATGGTGTAATGCAATAGTGCACGACCCCTTGTTAGATAAATACCAAAACAGGATTTTAATGAGTGTTCGGTTTAGTCTGTTCGGGTCTTGTTAAATTGTCAAGTCCGAACCCGACATTCCAAAGTGATAAATATCATGAGATAAATTATTTAAAACAGAATCTTAACTAATGTTAGAAGTTCTATTAAGGAGAAACTCCAAACACCAATGTTAAGCGAGTGTTCGGT
Organism: Bidens hawaiensis; assembly: GCF_021521415.1. Taxonomy (NCBI): domain Eukaryota; kingdom Viridiplantae; phylum Streptophyta; class Magnoliopsida; order Asterales; family Asteraceae; genus Bidens; species Bidens hawaiensis. The sequence goes on from NW_027505792.1 coordinate 71,708, forward strand.
TTTATCGGTCCAAGCTTGTTATAAGATCAAGTTAGATCCGACATACCAAGTACTTTAAGAAAACATTTATAATTAGTTTTTAAAATATCTTAAAAAGAAAATGTGAGATTCTGTGGCCTGAAACACAACTAGTGTGTTTTAAGCAAGTGAACTCGGTTTAGTTCAGTTTGTTTGGTTTGGTTGGTTCAATACTTGGTATGTGACCAAGTTTGGGTCAAAAAAATCCATATTATAATAAAAAATACAAAAATTTAAATAAAAGAACTTAAACAATTAAATCTTACATACACATGTTTTAAAACAATTAAATAAATAGTTAAATGAGAGTTCGGTTTTGGTTCGGTCCATGACTCAGTATGAGACTGAGGATGGTTACCACATACACAATACCATTGAACTATTAAAATAAACTTAGAAATGATAATACTCAAGTCTTACATAAAACATGTTAATAATAAAGTATTTAAACGAAAGTTCGTTCGGTTTTGGTTCGGTCCTCGACTCAGAATAAAACCGAGGATGGTTACCACATACCCAAATACCATTGAAGTTCACTTTAAGTAGTTTTTAGCCATAAAATAGTGTTTTAATTTTACCATAAAGGGTGTTTTCTTGATCCGACAATTGTATAACATAAATGAAACATAAAACCCCATATTTTATTAATAATGAAGGGTTTGAAAGATAAAACGGGTCGAGTTTACAATACAAATACAATTACGAAATAAAACAAAAATAACGAATGTCACAATATCAATGAGGGAATCAAAACGAACAGAACTACATAATATTACCTTGCATGATGATTAAGAAGGTTTTAATTTTGAATGAACAGGGCCGACGGAAAACACGATTAGAAACGACACTTGCAAGTCATTATAATCAAATTAACATTATGGGTTTGGATGGCGCTGGTATAAGGATTGAATCTGTAGCTTCAATTGAATTTTGGTGATCGATATAATGTGTATTGAGAAATGGGATAGGACGGTTTGTTAATTAGGTTCAATCGTATCAAAATGATCTTATTTACTAAATTAATTATGCCGGTTAGGCCGATTGAGGTAAGATGAACAATTCCATGATTTGATTTCCATGTATATGAAGAGAATTGTGGTCCAATATTGTTAAACGGGTTTCGGGTAGCGAATTGGGTCAGGTAAACGGGTTTGGGTTAAGGGTTAATGGGTTAATAATATTATAATTTATCAGATTTGCACTTTGGTCCTTGATGTTTAGAAATGGAAACATAATAGGGTTAAAGTAAAAGTTAGGGTGATAATTGTATATTTATCAAAGTTGTTTTATATATATTAAATAAATATAATAACAAATAATAATAAAATAAATTACTCGATAAACGTGATATTTTTTCATTGATATAAATTTCCCGAATATAAAAACGGGTTGGGTAATATAGATTGGAAAAACCAAGTTGTTACATCTACTGCTACTCTATCCCCACACTTGTCCTTTTCATTAAACTCTTCATTGGGGATCGTCTCTCTAGCTCACTCAATCTTTCTTCAACCTAACAAAACTTAAAAACACAAAAACAAAGACGAACTACAAAAACCACGTTAAGAACTTGATGACTTATACAAGACTCGAACAACTAGACCGTAAAATATGACTCAAAATACCAAACTAAGTACAAGAAATCACACTTGAATGATAACACAAGGAATAACACAAGAAAAATAAAATAAAATAAATGTAGGTTCAGAAGGTTGGCCGCGTCGCGCGACCAGGTGTGATGCCCTAGCCGAGCATGGCGGCTTGCCTCCGTCTGCCTGCTTCTTGGCCTCGTAGCGCGACTACATGTATGGGCTTCGTCGCGTGGCGCGACGAGCCATTTTTTCCAAAACGTTACGAGTTTTGGATGCCTTAATGCCTTAGAAAAGTATTAGAAAAATTACCAGGCATTCCTAAACCCATTTAATGGTAGTGATTCCTTAAACCGACTCAACGACACAAAAGAAAACTAAGAAAAACTATTGTTAGGGACTCAAACAAAAATAAAAGAAAATATAAATAAAAATAAAATAAAATATACAAACTCTACACTTGAGTTTTGACTCAAGAACTCATGCTATGGGAATTAGTTGGCTTTCCAAGTGGAGCTTCCTCCACCTCGGTAGAACTCTAGTGCCTTCAAATATACTGAATCACGATCCGACCATTCATCAATCCTGTTTTTCTTCTTTCTAACTCCATGAACTTTCTCAAACTTCCGTTTACCACCACCACTTTCTCTATCACACTTCACCATCACTCGAGAACGTGAAACCTCTCGCTCCGTCTTCTCACTAACTCTAACTGAACGGAAATCATTAAGACGTGGATCCATGCCCGAGATAAATGATGTATCGAGTAAACTGATGACATGGATCAATAAGACCGTCTTGACTGCTCGGATGTCTCATGGATTTAGCCATATAAGTGACACTATCATCGTCAGATCTAAGATTGATATTTCCTTCAAAAACTTCAATGACTGCCCTTGCAGTACGTACGATGGACAACCTAAAATTATAGGAACTCTCTCATCGGCCTTCGTATCTAAAAATACAAAATTTGCGGGAAAAACCAAATTATCGACCTTAACGAGCAAGTTCTCCACCACCCCCTAGGATACTTAACGGAACGATCAGCTTAAAACAACTTCATACGTGTAGGGATGAGCTCTCGTAGGCCTAGCTTTTCATATAAAAAATACGGAATGAGGTTTATGATAGCTTCTAGATCTGCCAATGCTTGACACGCCGAACGTGTCCCTTCCGGAAAGGCATGGAATGGTGAAAATTCCGGGATCGGGTAATTTTTCTGGTAACTTATTAAGATATACTGCAGAACACTCTCCGCTCAGTGGAACAATCGAAAGCTCCTCCAACTTATTCTTTCTTTTAAGAAGATCTTTAAAAAACTTGGCATATTTAGGCATATGCCGGAGGGCGTCAATAAACGGGAGATTAATTTTCAACGGGCTAAACATGTCAAGAAACTGCCCATACTCCCTCATATACTTTTGATTTTTAAGGTGAGTGGGAAACGAAAAACTAGCATGATCAATAAGCGGTGATGGCCTAACCTCTCCCGGCTTCTTCTCTGAACTTCATTCCACTATAGGCTCACTGGTTTGTGCAAAACTTGTTGGACCTTGTCTAGGTTGCACCCTCCCAGGTCCCTCCATCTCTATCTCTTCATCTACCAACTCATCTTCCCCATCTTTCTCAACCTCCCCCCTAACTCTCTCCGGAACAAAAACCCTACCACTACGAGTGGAGATGGCTTTCAACTGAGCAACCGGATTAGCTTGAGTAGTACCTGAAAATTGACCCGGAGGTCTCTCTTCTAAACGACGAGCAATATCACTAGCGTATTGTTTATTCTTATAAACTAGGTCGTGCTTGGCGAAATTCTTCTGTGTAGCTTGATCTCTCTCCAGGATCTGCTTCATCATAACTTCTAATCATCCCACTCCACCACTCGAGTCCTGCGAAATTCTTCTGTGTAGCTTGATCTCTCTCCATGACATGGCCTCTTGGCGTATTCTGATTGAGAAAAAATTTAAAACATTTTATTGCACTCTGTAACATTCTTCCTATCCATCAGATTACCCCCGCAGCAGTGTCTAAACGTGTTTGAGTTTCATAATTCAGCCCATTGTAGAACTTCTCAACAAGAGCCCAGGTGTAAGACCATTCTGTGAACAACGAGATAATAGATTCTGAAAACGCTCCCAAGCTTGATAACAAGGTTCATCCAGCTCCATGTGAAAGGAGTGGATCTGAGCACGAAGATGAGATTCTTTAGTAGGTGGGAAGTATTTCTTGATAAATGCTGAACGAAGCGCCTCCCAAGTAGTGGATGTGTTAGGTGGTTGCATGTCATGCCAAAGAGATGCCCATTCTTCAAGTGAAAAAGGAAATAAATGTAAGAAAATAGCATCTTCAGTAGCACCATGTAAATTAAAAGTCATAAGAACACGACTGAGCTGGTTAATGTGTGTTGGTGAATCTTCATCATCACACCCATGATATTGGTTAGCTTGGGTGAGAGAATTCCTGGCATATGATGGAGTATGCCATGAGTTCGGGTTATTGATCTCAGGAATGATGATGGACGAATGGTTTCGGTGAAACCATTGAAAGCTTGCGCGGCAACTGTTCTGTTTTCAGCAATTTGAACGTCTAGTAAACTTCTCGGACTTTACGGTGGTAAACGTTCCGGTGATGATGTTGGTGTAGACTCAGACTTCAACGGAGAAGGTCCAAGATTATCCAGTAGTGGTCCTTGCGAACTAAGATGTGGCATATACCTGAAAAACGCAAAAGACCAAGTAAGTAGACTCAAAAACTTTAAAAACAAAAATAAAAAAACTAAAACTTAAATTAGACTCGTACGACTAAAACGAAAATAAAGCAAATGACACGTATGTAGCAACTAAGTCTAATCGAAGCTAGTAATGCAATCGCCAAGAGTCCCCGGCAACATCACTAAAACATGATATGCTAAAAGTAGTCAAATAATTATTAACTAAATTATGCTAATCTAGACACTAAATAATAATTCTAGACTCTAAAAACACGAATAAACTACTGACCGGCAAGTGAACTGATCGACTCTAGTATAGCTAAGTAAGTCTGGATATCGAACCCACGAGACTCTTTTAATTATGTAAATTAAATAACTAGACTCAACTGACGACACGGCTATTTATTTTATATTTATTAAAGGGGGATTTTAAATTAATTAATAATAAATTAATAAAAATAACTAATTAACAAAATAAAAGACACTTTAATTTGACTGATTCAGTTGATAATGAAAACCACCTAGGCTAGAATCTCCATAAGTAGGAGTTATCAATTAATTGGAAAATATATTTTATGAAACTGGGATCGTAAAATAGACACTTAAAAGAAAATCCAAACATGACCTCTGACCCTTCTCAAGAAGACACCTATGGGGTTCTAATAGGTTTTAAGACACGCCAGTTTTTATATTAAACTCCCTTACGGTTATTTAATTAATTATAAACGAGTACCTTTATGGTGAAATCCTACCTTACAGTGAAGAAATCGAAGTTAATTTAATAAACTCAATTGACTCGCTAGACAATGTTAATTAATCAAACCTAGAAGGACACCTTACGAAGAACTAAATCTAGCAATCTTAATCAACAGAAGTCTAACAATAACTTATCACCTTACAGCTTTCTAAGTTAGTAGCACACTTTTATTTGTTTGACTAATTATATTACTCCAATGATCTTATTCAAATTCAATCATAAACTAGTCAAAAACACACAGTATATGACCTAAAAAAATCCTATCATATGAAACAATCACCAAGGATTATGTGGAATAATAAAACTAGAATAAACAAAACCAAGTACACATCCGCAACAATCACATAAAATCAAATAGTTTACTGAATCATAAAACGATAACGAAATGAAACAATTCAATTAAAATTAAAACATCAACGATGGTTCAACATAACCCTAGCCATTTTATTGGGTTTAGCATAGCATCTTCAAATCAAACAAAACAATAGTAATAGAAAACATGATGAAAATAATGAAAGCGAAATATCAAAGGTGATAAAACCCGTAATCTTCAATCTTGAATGTATATCTCTTCACCGAATGCTTCTTTGAATTCAAAACAGCTAAGAATCTCGAATAATTGCTCTGTGGAACTCCCAATTCGTCTGGTGGTTGTAGGGTTTTTTTCAGGTTAAGGTTAAGGGTGTATTTATAGTGAACTTGGCCCAAAACCTGACCAAAATCAGAAACTTTCCGGAAAAATAGGCTGGTGTTGGGATGAGAAAATGGACTTAAGGAAGATTGGAATCTTCTCAACATCCCTGAAAACGGCTAAGTATAGACATCAGGCACACTTGGACATCCGAGAAAGCTTTTACTTAAGCCTAGCAAGGTATTTTGCCTTCTGGGCAGAGTTATCTTCTTGAAGTCTTCCTAAGTGATAATCCGAGCAGGGTTCACTTTGTCTAACAAGGTGTTCTTCAGCAAGGTTTGTCTAGCAAGGTGTTCTTCAGCAAGGTTTGATTAATAAATCAAGCATAGTTTTCTTACTAGCAAGCTCTTGACTAAACCAAGCTAATAAAGCCAAGCATTTTGGAAGAACTAGCAAGGTTTGATTAATAAACAGTAGTCCGAGCATGCTTTGGGAAAGTTATTCAAGAAACATTTTAAGGACTTTCTCTAGCAAGGTTCAACTCCGAGCAAGCTACAGTGCTACCAGCACAAGTCAAACATTGTTTGGTACACTTTGGATTGCTAATAAGTTATTCATTAACAAAGAGTTGAAAGGAATCATGAAGAATAGTTTGCTCGTAGGATTATAACAAGCAAAGTTTGCTATGGTCAGGAATATTGAAGTCTGCTAGGTGAGTATTTTCTAAGGAAAATACTCCAAGTAAAGTCTACCCAAAGAATTGCTCTCCAGCACACTTCAAGGTTACCAGGTCTACTCTATGAAGACAAAGGCTCCAAAGCCTACCCAGAGACCTGTTTTACACTTAGTATATTTTGTAATATGATTTTCTGAATATGTATTAATGATTAGGGTTTCTAGAAGGAATGTCAGCTGTCAGGAGGCAGGCCTATAAATAGATTGATCTAGGGCCTCCTAAGAACACGCAAAATACGGACAAAAGAAAGAGACACCTGAATATTGATTGACAACGATTTGACGGTTGATATTCGTACGGATATTCTGCCTAAGAATCAAATCATTCCTTTCTTAGAACCCTATGATTTCCCTTTTGTAATCGACTTACTATTAATGGAAATCTTTTGTGTGAATGTTTATGTGTGTCTTTATTGTGTCTTTCTAGCAACAATTAGTGTGTCATTTTTTCGCCTTTAACACACTATTATTCTTCCCCAATCTAGCCGCGTCGTTAACATTCTTGTCAACACAATTAGTGTGGGTTACGACAAAGATGGATTGAGTGATCAATCCGGGACTGACAAGTGGTATCAGAGCTGAACTTGACTACCTTGGTGAAGAATACGTTGTTGATTATTGATTGAATATGTTTGATTTGAAGAAGAAGGGTGACGCCAGCTGAGCACTGTTCCATTGGAGTGTGACGTCAGCAGCTCTGCTTTTCTTTACTCAGGTCTACCTTGTTTTACAGTTTAAAAGTTTCTTTTTTCCTTAGAACCTGTTTATTTTTACTCTAAAGATTGCTTTATTCGGTCCAGATTCATCAGATCTGAGAATTATACCTCAGATATGATATTTTTAAGAAAAGTTTAAATCAAGTTTTTAAGTCTAAATTTCTTGTGTACACTTTAAAATATTTTACAAATTGTCTGGATATGAAGAGCAGGAAGTCTCAACTAACAAGATTCCTAGACTTTATGGACAGGAAAACTATGTTAAGTGGAAAGTTCTCTTTGAAGCTGTGGTTTGTAACAAGACGTAGACATGTGGAATTCCATCAAGAATTGTCCATATGCACCCAAAACAGGAACAAATGAAAACCAAACAATTGGTGATAGAATGAGGAAAGTGGATGATCGAGCTCTTGCTATGATCAAATTGGGTTTGTCTTGGGAAATTTTGACCAAGGTTGCACATCATACCACTGCCAAGGCTATGTATGATGCAATTCTTGAAATGTTTGAAGGCAACACTTAGTTTAAGAAAATTTAAAAGGCAAGACTCAAGCAACAGCTAGAAAGATTCAAATACAAAGAAGGTGAAAGGCAGAAGTCAATACTTGAAAGGTACTGGCCATACTAATGAACACAGAACCACAGACTATGTGATGACTGATTCCGATCTGAACACAAAGTTGTGATCATCATTGCCAAAAGAATGGTACACAGGAAACAAGTTCATCATTCAGAAACCAAATTTTGAACAACTCAAGCTTGATGATGTGATATGTTTTCTCCAAGATGCTGAAATAGAAAGGATAGAGAATGAGATGATAAAGGAAGAAAGACCATGTTTCCAAGTGACAAATACAAATGCACTCATTGCTCCTATGGGAAACTTAACCACCAAAAACCAACAACAAATACCTATCATTGAAGAACCTACTGAAGATGTTGGTGATGTCCCAAAATTATTTGTTGGTGGTAGTTCAAGTAACCCAGCTAGCCAATCAAGGTTCAATGTCCAACTCATAGATGATAATGATTCAAGCTCAATGGCTAGTAGACATTTGCCTTATGCTGGTGGAAATGGTGGTAAAGGAAGTGAAACTCAGGCATTGTTCTCTATGTTCACAGATTCTTACAATGCTTTTGTAGCAAAGAATATGGTTCGCACTAGCATTGTTCAAGATGACCTAAAACAGATTGATGCAGATGATCTTGAAGATATTGACTTAAAATGACAAGCTGTAATGTTGGCTCTTAGAAGCAAAAGGCTGTATAATAGGACTGGTGGATCTCTTCTATCAGGGCCTAATGAAATAATTGTATTTGATAAGTCAAAGGCCATTTGTTATAATTGCCAACAACCTGGACACTTTGCTAGAGATTGTAATCAGCCAAGAAACTTTCAAGGGAATCAATATCAGAAACAACGACCAAGAAACCAAAACCAGTACCAGCAAAACCAGCAGAGAAACATCAACTACAACAACCTCAACAACAACCCCAACTTTAACACCAGCTACCAACAACCTCAAATTAACAATTAGCAGGTTGTACCATAGAATCAAAATTACCAGAGAAACACTAAACAACTTCCTCCAAATGCTCCAAACAACAACAACGAAAACAACCAAAACCAGCCTAGAAAACAAGGGAATGTAGCACTTGCTGCTCAACAAGAAGGCGGTTTTGATTGGAGTGATTATGCAGAAGACATAACCAAAGCCAATGTTGCATTTATGGCAAAAGTTGAAAATGAAGTTGGATCTTCTTCTTCTCAGGTACATCCAATCTCCACACATGAATTACTTGAAACAATTGATGCATTGAATGTGAAAGTAGGCAAGTTGGAGATTGAATTCTTTATAAAACAGAGCATGATAAATGTGTATTAATCTAGTGACGTGACTTATGAAGAAAAGATCAAAAGCCTTGAAGAAGATTGCATGAACAGCTACAAGACTTAGTCAAGGTATGTGACTGAGATTGAAGGACTGAAGAAAATGATTGTTGAAGAAAAGGTGAGAAATGCCACACTAAAACTTAAAGTTAATAAGGAGAAAAGGGAGGCTTATCTCAATCAATTCAGGGATGTGTACAAAGAAAGATATCATTGAACATTATAACAAAGTTACTATTGATGAGCATGGGGAATTTGTTTTGAAGGAAGATGAGAAAGATGAAAAGTCAATTAGTGTGCAAGTTTCTGAATATGACTTCAATGAAGATGATCTGGACAAGGATGACTTAAGTGACTCTGGTGATCAAGTTTCAAATGAATAAATCCAAGCTGTAGAAAGAAATAGAAGGCAAAAGAAACCTGATTCAATTGATCAACTTCAATTATTGCCTCCTACCACACCAAAAATGAAAAGACTTAATGAGAAAATGAGAAGAGAACATGTGTCATTTGACATATGTGAAAGGTCTAAAATGACAAAGGTGGCTTACAATGCTGTAAAGCCACCAAGCAGAGAAGTATTGAGAAAGATTAAGAATAACAATAAGAAGAAGCCTAAAGAAACACTTGAAAGTGATCAGTTTATTCCAGTATACCCTGTCTTCTCAAGTCAAGAAATATTTAACATTGGTGAGGTTAATACTATGGAAGAATATGAGAGAAGACTATCAAGACATAAGGGAAATTTGGATGAAGAGCCTATGAAATTAAGGAAAATAACCTATGTGAAAAGCAAGATTGAAAGAAAGGACATAAAAAATGAAGAGTTTGTGCCTTTGTCGATTGATTTTGATGGTCTCAAGGCAAAGAAAACACTTGGAATTGAACCACCTAGACCAAGTGAGAGATTCAAAAAGGGAAATGCTCATGAAAGTTTCAAAGGAAAGGTGTGGTGTAAAAAGTGTGATGAATATGTTCACCGCACTGATTCTTGTCAGAGAGGTTCACTTTCAAACCATTCCATGTTCCAAATGAAACATAATTTGGTCAAGATTTTGTATTCTACAAACAGAAGTATGATGAATATTTGAGAAAAGGAAAGGTGTGTGAAAAGGAGAAAGTGAACAAGGTTGAGCAAAAAGGTGTTAACAGTGTAAAGAAAGATGAGAAGGTTGATGTGAAACCAAAGAAAAATGTAGCTGATCAAGTCAAAAGAAACAATCTTCCCATAAAAATAGAAACAGTTGTGAAAAGAAACACAAAACCATTGAGAACTGTTCCTAATCAAGACTCAAGATCAGTCAAGTCTGATGATTCTCAAAAATCACCAAACAATGGGAAGAAATAGAAAAAGGCTGCTTTCTCAAGAAAGAAATCAAAAGAATTGAATGGTGATGAGAAGTTTCTAATGAAAAATGGATTTGAGCCTCATGGATTTCTGTGGAAACCAAGAGGTGAAGTTCAAGAATCAAAGAAATTTGTTGTGAGAGATGTTACTTGTGAAATGGATTATGTAGTGCAAGAATGCAGAAGCATCATTCCTTATGTGAAGAATTCAAGCCCAACTGATAGTGGATATGAAACTGATGAATCTGATGTGTTTGAAGTAGTATATGAAGACCCTAAGCCTACTTCCAATTCAAATGCACCAATTGTCCATGTCATTGCTGATCTATAGGTTGATTCAGCTTGCATTTCATTGCCAAACTAATCATTTTTTCTTTGATATGTGCAGGAACAGTCCACTCCATTGAATGATGTATGTTACATGGATAGTGGGTGTTCAAGGCACATGACATGTGACAAAAGGTCACTAGTGAACTTGAAGGGAAATTTGAAGGACCAATAACCTTTGGAAGTGATGATAATGGTGGAAAAATTGTTTGAAATGGCATACTAACCAATGGCAAGGTGTCATTTGACAATGTGTTTTATGTAGAAGGATTACAATATAACCTCTTAAGCATATCTCAAATGTGTGATAATGGTTATAATGTTGGATTTGATGATTCACGTTGTTTCATCCTCAACCCTGAATTTGTAATTTCACTAGACATGATTATGATGATGGCACCAAGGAATGGCAATCTCTATGAATTGAATATGAAAGAGGCCGTTTCTAGGGGATGTACCTGTTTTCTTTCCAAATCCACTGAAAATGAATCAAAATTGTGGCATAGAAAACTGTGTCATGTCAATCTCAAGAACATGAACAAACTGGTGAAGGGTTTTGCCTACCTACAAGAGAGTTCAAACTTGATGACAAATGCATTTCTTGTCAGAAGGGTAAGCAGCACAAGTCTTCACAAAGACAAAACTCAATAACACAATTGATCAAGTGCTTGAGATGCTTCACATGGATCTTTTTGGTCCTGTGAGTGTTCCAAGTATAGGTAAGAAGAGATACTATCTTGTGATTATTGATGATTTCTCAAGATACACTTAGGTCTATTTCCTAAGTACAAAAGATGAGACTGCTGAGTTGATTAAGGGATGTGTGACAAGGATTGAGAACCAGTTAGATGCAAGGGTAAAGATCATGAGAAGTGATAATGGTACTGAGTTCAAAAATGGAGTAATGGGAGAGTTTTGCAATGCTAAAGGAATTCTCAACAATTCTCTGCTCCTAAAACTCCTGAACAAATTGGTGTTGCAGAGAGAAGGAACAGAACACTCATAGAAGCTGCAAGAAATATGCTAGCAGATGCTTTTCTACTAGTCACTTTCTGGGCGGAGGCAATTAATACAGCCTGCTATGTTCAGAACAAAGTACTTCTCAACAAAAGTCCAGACAAGACTCCTTATGAGATTTTGTTTAACAGAAAGCCCTACATCAAGTTTCTCAAGCCATTTGGATGCAAATGTTCTCTGTTGAACACCAAGGATTATCTCAACAAATTTCAAGCAAAATCCTTGGATTGCTTCTTTGTTGGTTACTCAACACACTTAAAAGCATACAGAGTATACGTAAAAGATCATTTTGATTGAATTATCTGATATAGTCTTTAATGAAAATCAGTTTAATACTGTAGATGGTGCTGCATGGCTATTTGATCTTGAGAAGTTAATCAAGTATTTCAAGATTTATCTTGAAGACTTTGATGAATCTTTGTATAAGACTAGTGTGGTTATAGAGGAAACACCAAAGAAACTTGATTTGGACAAGCTATGGTCAAAGGTTGCTGGAAAAAGGCCTGAATACAACTTCATAAAGCATCCTTCAACTGATGGAATTGAACAAGCTCCAGATTGTGACATCTGCCCCGATCCGACCCGACCCAGGTACCCGTTTCTCTGACCCGATCTCTTTCTTTTATGATTTAATATTTATTTATACTTATATTTTACTTTTAATAATAATAATATATTTTCCTTCCCGCCTCTTTCTCTCTCTTTCTTTCCGCCGTCCCGTCCCTCTTCTTCTCTCTTTCCGCCTTCTTTTCCCTCTTGTCGCCGTCCCGCCCTTAAGCCTTGTTTCCCTCTTTTTTTCTTAACTCTTTGCTTGTCCTTTGGTTCTTCCCGCCTAAGGTTGTCTGCGCAGCTCCACGCGCCAGACTCCTTACAAGGAAGCCTGCGTGAAGACCAGTTGTTCCTGCGATACGCGAGGCGAACTGTTCTCGCAGCGCGCTAAGAATTGAAGTTCTTCTCGCAGCGCGCTAAGAACGGTAGTCCTTCCCGCGACGCGCTAAGAATTGTAGTTCTTCTCGCAGCGCGCTAAGAACGGTAGTTCTTCCCGCGACGCGCTAAGAATTGTAGTTCTTCTCGCAGCGCGCTAAGAACGGTAGTTCTTCCCGCGACGCGCTAAGAATTGTAGTTCTTCTCGCAGCACGCTAAGAATGGTAGTTCTTCCCGCGACGCGCTAAGGATAATAGTCTTTCCCGCGGCGCGCTAAGGATCGTTCTGTCTGCCTTCGCCCTCGCGCGTGCGCTCAAGCCTTCTCGCGCTAAACCCTTTGAGTTTTCTTCTGTTTAATCTAGCCGTTTGCTTTTGTGTTGTCTTATCTTCTGTGCTGTTGACCTGACCTATCTTATGTCTGAAAAGTTACTTTCGGCGCAGGATGCGCACCAACCCCATTTGTTGGCAGAAAAAGTGACTGGCATTATCTTTTGAGATCTGCTTTTTCCATGCTTGACCAGTACCTTTATCTGACCCGCCCATGCCTGTTTACTGTTCCCTGTCAGCTTTATCTTGCCCCCTGCAGCTGCCATATCTTTTGCTTTTGGAATCTTTTGCTTTTTGAGATCTTTTCCCCTTTTCTAGGGATTGTGTTCCCTAGGGTTTCCCTATAAATAATAATCTTATTTTTCCTAACACATCACACACAAACACTTAATTTAACCTCCTCCTTGCTCTCTCTGCCGCCTCCCTCTCTGCCTCCGTCTTCCTCCCTGTTCTGCCCTGCTTTTCCGGTAATATATATTATATATAATTTACTTATTAACTTATAATCAAGACTTAAAACCAATCATTAAAACGATAATCTTTAATTATAGGATAACTTTGCTTGTTTAAAGTTGGTTCTTGCTTTATCTTACACCGCATCGTTTATCAAGTGAGTAATCTCGTACCTAATCCCTTTTTATTTTTAATGTTTTGGGATGTTCATGTGTTCGTACAAACTTAGAGTCTTAAACTTGTTTATGAACTTTAGTCGCGCAGTATCCCATGTGTTGAGGACGTTTACTTGGCTGTTTATTTGTATGTGTGTATCATTAACCGCTTTGTTCGGCCTATTCCGAAGTTTTCATGGATCCATTGGATGAACACGGGAGACCTATCGTTTACGGTTTTCTTTGTTTACACTTGCACAGATGTTTTCTTGTTTTTGTGCTCATTTGGGAGCACGGATTGAACTATGAGCTATGATCTATTTAGGCTTGATCACAATCTGATTACACCCTTGTTAAACACCAGACATACACGTGTTGCACGCAGATTTATGGTTATCTATGTATTGTATTAAACTTGATTTCTCACCAACACGCAAGTGTTTGACGTTTATTTTAACACATGTTCAGGTTTGCAGTAGCTGTTTTGGAGCTTGAGGACACGTAGGAAGTTTTCTTTATTTTGGACCTAGATTAAAATGTATCAGGACAAGTTTTTGCTGTTCGAATATTATGATTTATAATATATTGATTTATGATGATTTATGTTATCTTATGTCTACCTTGCGTGTGCGCGAATGAATGTATTTATTAAATATTGACACCCAATAGTGTCACGAGTAATGAAACAATATGTGGCGCCCCGATGTATAATCCGCCTTTGGTCGGGGTGTTACACAGATCAAGTTCAAGAACATGTTCAAGATCAAGCACATCAAGACAATCAAAAAAACCAAGATGATCATGTGTTAAATGAAGTAGATTCTAACAACCAAGATGATACTGAAGAAGCCAGAACAAATGAAAGATTTGAAGACTTATTTCAAAGTTTGAATTTTGGAAACAATGGTGCATCAACCTTACAACATAACAATGAAGAAGCACCAGAGTTTCATGATGCAACAACTGATTTGATCATTGATGAACCTGATCTCAATGATACAAATCTTGGTTCTATTGTATGTACTGATGTGATTACTAACTAAACCTTAATCATATCACCAAAGAAATGAAACTCATGCTAAGTCTAGACCTGCTGTCAGCCTGTCTAAACTGTCATAATAATGCTGAGAATGACGTATTGAGAAGCAACTTGGTCAATATGATCCCATGATTGAGATCTTTTCAGAAAGGGAAAGAAAATTATTTTAAAGGAAAGATAAATGAAATTTGATCTCTAAATGCACCATTTTCTTTTAAACAATGATTTTTAATGATAAACATGTTGACATTTATTTAAGTCAAAAATAGTTGCATTTTACCTTCAAAAGGTCTGAATATGTATTTTCGGGTAAGGTTTGTTGATTTCAACCTTATCGAGTAAACTTAGATGTGGTTGTCTAAGTTTATCAATTTCGGGCATGCTTTGATGTTTTACATGATTTCGGGTAGACTTGACAGTTTTAGTTGATTCTTACTGTAACACCCCGTAACCGCAGCGGAAACGTAAACGGGATGCGACAGACACCTCTGATGTCAACCACATTGTTTATAAAGAAAACTGAATGCATTAATATACTTCAAAATTTCATTATCTCATATTTCATTACCGTCTAGGTGATACACACATCATACAATATGATACATAATTCTATCTGTTATAATGTTTCCTAACATCCCGCACGCAAATCTTACACACATCAAGCACTTAGCACGTAAGCAATCACTTCATCTTAATTGTACCTGAAAAGCATGTGAGAAAACGGGTCAACTACGAATAGTTGGTGAGTTTCACAATTTTAGTAAACCATGATAAATCCATATCATAATATAATATTATCTGGGGACACTGTTAACCCAGTACTGTACTCACTCCGGGGGCAATGTTAACCCGGAAACACTTCTAGGAACCCCTGGGGACACTGTTAACCCAGTACTTTACTCACTCCGGGGGCAATGTTAACCCGGAAACACTTCCAAAGACATCTGGGGACACTGTTAACCCAGTCCTGTACCCATTCCGTACGATTCCCGTACAATCAAATATTTATAAACACACGCAAGTCCATGCGTTCAGTATGTACTTAAACATTTTAATAGAAACGTGCTTCTGCCCCGGGAAAATATTTGAAAACAATTCAGAAAAAGGGGCTCGTGAAACTCACCTTAGCACATGCAAGCAGGTAACAACAATCATTATCAATTAACGCGTCCAATCTGTAATATGATCCCTAAGATCGTTATTATACACTTATTGTTTATATAATCTTTTAACCGTATCGACTGGTACATCTAGGGACACTGTTAACCCAGCACTGTACCCGTTCTTGGGGCAAGGTTAACCCAAAAACACTTCTCCGGACTCAGATTGTGATGTCGTTTAGAGTTCCATGGTCACAACTACTATTAGTCGTTTTTCTCGTTTTGCGTGCCTAGCACGGTTATCCGTTTTTATGTTTCAAAAATGAATTTGGTCACACACGACCCGAAAATAGTGGTTGACTGATAATTTAATTAAAGATGTGAAATTATAGCTCGGTTTAGACCTCCCGATTGGCCTCGGGACCCGTTTCCGTCTTTGGCGTACCGGAAACTGTTAAAATAGGTTAAAATTACTCAAATCATCCGAATTATTTTCGGATGATTTATTTTTACTTGTCTAACTCATTTATATGAAAATAGTTCATTTTTAGGGTTTTCATACACCAGTCAGCTCGCTTAAGCGAACTTCACCGGTTTACGCGTTTTAACTTTAAAAGTTTGATAATTAGCACAAATAATTATCCGTTTACTCTCGGATCTTGAAATTTTGCACAAATCACTTTTTAACAGTGGGGAATTTTATAAAAATATTTCCAGAATTAATTCTTATATTTAAAATTTATTTATCTATTTTTAAACACCATTTAAACACAAAATATGTCGTAAATACCAAACGATCTTAGAAAAATCCCAAACTTTTCCTGGATGTCCCCTGCCATCCACATAGTCCCCTTTAATTTTTCCAGAACCAAAATTATCTTTTACATGCCATTTTTACTAAAACCGAGCTAGAACACCCTAGAACTCGTTTAACCGAAAAGCCTACTTATACTTCTCCAACTGAACTCAAATTTTGTGTGTGACTTATACATGATGTAAAAAGCTTATCTGCAATTTTCCAGAATTTTTCATGATATTTAACTATTTTTCACCATTTTTGGCCAAAACCGAGCATTAAATTCACCAAATATTCATCCTTTATCCAAAAATTACCAAAGATTCACAGAACTCATATTTTCATGTGTTTAACACCTCTGTAAAATTTCATGACCTAACCCTAAATGACCAACAATCTGTATAAAAACACATACACCGACATAAACCGAATATACCTTTCGTTTTCCGCCACTACAAGCTACAAACTCGTCTTTCCGCCTTATCTACCACTAAACACAGAGCCTACAAACAACATACCACAATACCAAGCAAGTTACACTCACGATCAAGCCATTTCTTTCATGGTTTCGGTTATGATTCAAAAACAAAGATTTAAACCGTAAAAATTCGTTTTTGGTTCGTTTAACTCCTTTCTTGGACCAAGATCCCTTGTATAACCCGTATACATCACTTGATCATGCAAGAATCGGTTTTCATCTTTGAAACCTCATTTTCTTGCAAACAAACTCAAGAAACGAAGATGAACACGTATATAACACGATTTTTACCTCGGTTTTCTTGCTCAATTTCCGGATTTTTGGATGTTAAAGTTGAGAGAGATGAAGGATTGTTGAATGGATGATGAGAAAAAGAAATAAAAATGGGATTGTGGACTTAAGGTGCGATCGGAATTTTGGATGGGTGGGGTGGGACCCACAACTTCATTTTAAGCCACATATTTGGATTCTCGTAATCCGGATAACGTTTTGGATAATCTGGTTCAGTTCGTTTTTCGGTTAAACGTTTAATTCGGCTTAAAACGAAGCTAAAACGGTCGTTTTTCGGCTTAAAAAAATGAAATATATATAAAACCTATTTAAAAACTTAAACCATGACATTTATTAACTTAAAACATCATAGTATTAATAATTGTGCATCTTTTTCGGCTTGATCGATCGTCTCTTGCTCGGTTTGGTATTAAAGGTTTCGTTTAACGTACCGATGTACTATTAAATCGAAATCCTTTTTCTGTGCTTTAATCCACTTATCCCGAAGCTTTAATACTTCGTAACATCACTAAATATCATATATCTCGTCTATAATTGAACCCTAGATTCGTTAGGGTTTCAATAACTATCGATCGATTGATCACATATTCAATACGATGAATTATATATTCACGTGCAATCCATACAGTGAACCCTGTATTCTCGTATAATTACTATGGTAATTCATGTACCCGACATTAAATATGACGTAACTACAGTCTACCGGTTAGGGTATACCTGGTTTCGTCGGAATCGTTACATTCTCCCCCCGTTAAGAAATTTCGTCCTCGAAATTTTACACGCTCACTATCCCTTTCCGAGAGAAAGGTGGGGGGTTTTTCCTTCAGAATTCACCCTCGCGTTACCAGGTATAATCTGGTTCTCGCTGTGAATTCCACTTAATTTTAATCGATAAAGCTTGGTATGTCCAAACTGTTTAGTTTTCCCGTCTACTATCTCTCCGAAAGTAGTTATGATATCAAGCATGTCTTCTATGAGTACCTATATTACTAGTACTTTCGTTGCCTCATCGCTTAGGCACTTTTCAATCCGTATACGTGGCAAAACATCATGTATAGTACTTAGCCCCTGGAATACTTTAATCAATAAACTAAGTGACCAATCATGGAGATAGTCTCATGAGGCCCAATATATTAAGGAGCTATTTTCGGTTTTGGCAAACCTCATATCACCTCTCTAAGGTGATGCCTTAAAAATGCCTTGTCACCTCTTTCCAATGACAATGGTTTCCTATGAATGTTGGCATAAATCCTTTGCCAATCTCGCGATGCTTTCAACTCATCTTAAATATTATAAATCCGATTGGTTGTTTCTCGAACCAATTCAAATCTTATGGCTTGATTGACGCCCATTTTCAATTTACAAATTGGTGATAATTACTTCACCCATAGAAAGCTTCAAGCTCTCGATGCTTCCTTCCCCGCCTTCCAATAATGGAAGTAGGATGACTATTTCGATCTGAGATCATTGAAAATGGTACTCCACGACGAGATACCATTTCACCATCAGGAATTTGGGCAAGAATTCATTGTGGTAATCGTCATGGTTTGGGATGAAATGCGAGGATTGGTTAATCGATCCGCGATTACCCAATTTACCTCATGCCTTTGATATATCTTGGGAATTTGCGTCCCGAAATCCATGGTAATTTATTCCCACTATCATTGGCGAATTTTCTGTCGTTGCGGCGTACCCCAGGGTTTTCGGTGTGCAGCCTTATCTCTCGCATAACTCAAATATCCTCTAATATACGTATCCATATCTTTCTCCGACTCAGCCATTAATAAGATCCTTTCAGATATTCGCATCATCAATAGTCTAATCCGATCCCAGATGTATGAAATATTTCGACCTATGCGCTTCGTCCATGATTAAATAACGAAGGTCATGGAGGGTCGGGATCCAAGCCCGATTTTTGAAGTAGAGAATTTCGTCCACGCGCTGTTCGAAATTCTTCTCATTGCCGTAAAGTCCCTCCTTTTCCAATTATTTCTCTTTCAACGCCTCCCGTTGAGCGACTCGAATCAGGTCCTAAAGGTTCGACTGGACTATCATCCCCCGTGCTCGCACTCGCAATGGCTTAGCCCGATCTTTCCTACTCAAGGCATCGGCTACGACGTTAGCCTTGCCGGGGTGATAACGGATGTCACAGTCATGATCGTTTAACAACTCGACCCATCTTCGTTGCCTCATATTCCGTTCTTTCTGATTGAATATGTGCTGCAAACTTTTATGATCGGTGAAGATGGTGTACTTCGTACCGTAGAGATAATGTCTCCAGATTTTAAGTGCGAAGATAACCGCTCCCAGTTCTAAGTCGTGAGTAGTGTAATTTTTTTTTTCTCGTGTACTTTTAATTGTCGGGAAGCATAGGCTATAACCTTATTATACTGCGTCAACATGCATCCTAACCCTTTACGCGATGCGTCACAACACGCGACAAAACCATCGTCTCCATCGGGGAGACTTAAAATCGGCGCTTGGCACAATTTTAATGGTTTCTATCTTATTTGGATCTTTGTGAAATCCTTGTTGCTTTACAACATGACCAAGGGATTATGCCTTCTTTATTCAAAATCATATTTCGAAAACTTCGCGTATAGCTCTTCTTGCTTTAACACTTCCACCATTTTTCCTTAACCGTCGTTCGTGCTCTTCTTTACGTTGCGAATATATCAAAATATCATCAATGAATGTTATGACAAATTTGTCAAAATAAAGTTTACAGACTCGGTTCATGAGTTCCATGAATGCTGCCGGCGCATTTGTTAGCCCGAAAGGCATAACTAAAAATTCATAATGGCCGTAGCGAGTCCGAAACACTGTTGTTGCAACGTCCTCCTCTTGGATTTCTCATTTGGTGATAACTATATCTAAGATCAATTTTCTAAAAATAAATCGCCCCTTGCAGTTGATTAAACAGATCATTCACTTCGAAGAAGTGAGTACCTACTCTTGATCGTCACTTTATTCAATTCTCCCTAATCAATACATATCCTAACACTTCCTTACTTCATTTCCCAAATAACACTGGTGCACCCCATGGTGACTAACTAGGTCGTATAAAACCTTATCCAATAATTCTTGCATTTCAGTTGGTGTAAGTCGGTAAGATGCTTTAGCAATAGGGCCAGCTTGAGGTATTAAATTGATTCCGAATTTGACATGTCGGGTTGGCGGTAATCCAGGAAGTTCTTCTGGGAAAACTTGTGGAAATTCGCGTACCACCGGGATATCTTCTGTATGTTTTCTTTTAAATACTTTGGCAATCGCGTTTGTTAAATACACCACGTCTTCTTGTCGTAAATACTATAACATCTCAAAATGAGATTAGAGTGGTAACATAATACCGTACACTTTTCTCTGTATCTAATCGATTCATCGTCCGAATGAGAGCTTCTAATTATCTTCTTTTCATAATTGATTTCAGCTTCATGTCGAGTTAGCCAGTCCATGTTAACTATTACGTCAAACTTCTTAACTTTACTGGTCATAGGTCAATAAGGAAAGGTTAATCGTTCAGAATAATAGGACAATTCCGAACAATTTAGTTAACCATTAGGGGTTTACCGTTAGCGATTCTACAGTATAGGGTTCTATAGTTTCACTAATCGGTATCTTTCCAAATGATAGGAGGTTAACAGGAGCTAACTTCTATCGACGACCGTAAAAATATCGCTGAAGTCTATTGATTTAAAACTACAACGTACTTAATACCACTTTTGGATCATGACTTGCTTTATTTGAATTACTCCCAAAAGCATGGCTCCTTGCTTGATCAGGGGTTGATGCTTGTCATGAGGTTCATCTTCCAACAACACCTTGGTTCAACTTTGGGCAATTTCTTTTGAAACGTTCTGTACTGCCACATTCATAGCAAGTACAACTGTTTGGCATAATTTGATTTCTTTGGATGGATTGTTATTGAAGTTGTTGGGTTCGGAGTGGTTGTACACGAATGGGTTGGGATTGTCGGTTCACATGGCTTCACTTGGTTCTACAATTGTAGCATTACGTCCATCTTTACTACACCTGTGGCCTACTATCACTCGACATTCTTTTTCCTGCCGATAACCATATTTTCCACATTTAGGGAAGAACCCCTTTATGCGGTTCATGTTTTCACACCAGAACTAGTCTTAGTATAATTCTGGGTTGTAGGACTTACCTACTTATTCAAATGCCTATCTTGCACTATGCCTTTATCACTTCTCTTCTTTAACACCCGACGTCTCACCTAACGTCCTTCCAGTCCGCTTCCCATAGAGTTAAGTATATCGATGCTGGCTTGTGACACAACCCTTCCAAAGGTTGTATATTTTACCGGATTGACTATACTCCTTATCGATGGAGTTAGTCCCAATATAGCGCTCACTTCGCTTAGTTTCAAGGGTAATTAGCCATGTTACCAGACATGACAATTCCTTCAAACTATTAGCGTGTTATAAGTAATCAGCACGCAACATTTCTATTTTTCATAGCTCAGTTCCCAATCTCTGAACTTAATTACTCGAATAAAAGTGCTCTAGCACAAGAATTTTAAATTCCGACCATGTCCTCTGAGCAATAATTTTCTAACTATAATTTTGTACCATCGTGTTCCATCACGATACAACATAATCTACCAACATATCTGTAGCATATTTCACTACACAATGTTCTAGTCTCTTACCAATATCCTTAATCATTTCGATCTTTTCTATCTACTCGTTAATCTATTCCTCCCTTTACCATCAGTACCCTATTAATAATTTCCTTACCACAAACAACAACATATCCTTCATATCGGATCTAATTCATTACGACTACTATTCATGTTTAGTTTATAACTAATGGTTGTAGTCACAATAGTATCCGGTGGAACATTATCACTCTTAGTAATAACACTAAGAATTGAAATATTCATAATCATGTGATTGCTCGATCTATAAGTCTGCGATCACATTTGCATCAACACTAGCAGTGATCTGTGATACGACATTCGGTATCATCACCTGCTATCCTTGAGCAATCAACTGAATCATATCAATCTCCATCTTGGAGTTACTCTTTTTATGTCATTCTGCCATACTCATCCCGTACGCAGTAATCAATATTAATCTCACCGTTTAACTCGTTACCAGCTCAATCATAACAACAGGTATACATACACACCAAATATTATCATACATATTACACATACCAGTATCTAGTATATATATGTCCCACAAATATGATCTCACATGGACTTAACCTGAAGTCGGTTAACGTTCAAATATGTTTCATAAACCTTGTCACCAACCGACATATAGATATTTCTCAACAAGGTTAATGTTTAATATACTTGATTTCAAATTCCTTCTGCATGTCAGCATAACCGATACATGCTCACCGTGAGCACCAAACGATTACGTACCACGGAGTTATAATATCCGTGTCTATTCGTATTTCCGGTATACGCGGTATACCACCTACGAACGAATAACCAATTATGCTATAATGATTCCAACACCTCTTTGTGTATAGGTAATCATTCTATTCGAGTATACATGGGTATAGGCATCTAACGGATGTAAGGATAACATAGGGAGTTGCAAGGTTCAAGGTAATTGCGCAACATGGTTTGCCCTCAAATATTATCAATTACTATTATGGAAAACTCTATCACTTGCTCAGTCAATGTCCTCAGACGTTCTAGGTTCGCTAAAATCGGTGATTCTCGATCTGGAGGTGGTATGACTCATATGCTTGAGAGTGAGAAACACATATATATAGAAATATATATATCTTTATCTGCTCATTTATTATCAATTTTTTTTTTTTGATGGAATAAGAACGGGTTCAGGTACAGGTTCGTCCGTACATGAGGGTCGTGGTTCGGGTGAACATAGGGGGTTATTAGGATATATGGTACCGGTGTTGGTAGGGTAAGGAACTTATCAATTTTGGGTGGGAGAGACGGTTACTAGATATTTCTGGTTAATGTCAAACGGGAGATCTAACTTGGTACAATCATAACTATGACCCGATAAGTCAGACTCATCATCAACCGATGCTCTTAGAAATTTCAGCATCCTCGGTACTTTTATTATTTCATCCCCCGGTTCCTTATCCAGGTCCCATTTCTCAATACATGTACCCACAAGATATGTACATATATATATATACACATTAGCACGTATAAATAATATTATATACTTTACACATATGTTGCCATTTTTACCTATTAATGTACCCCGTGACTTCCCCTGAATTCCCCCGTGCGGACAAGTCTGTTATTATGTTCCGGACCATAACAACTCACTTGTCCATCCAAGTTCATCCAGACCTCGTCACTATAAATTATTAGTTGATATTCAGATCATATAATACTTGAGCTACTGGTTATATTTTAGGTATCTTTTAAAGACATCCTAATTCTTTTATAACCAATGGCTCTGATACCAAGTTCTGTAACACCCCGTAACCGCAGCGGAAACGTAAACGGGATGCGACAGACACCTCTGATATCAACCACATTGTTTATAAAGAAAACTGAATGCATTAATATACTTCAAAATTTCATTATCTCGTATTTCATTACCGTCTAGGTGATACACACATCATACAATATGATACATAATTCTATCTGTTATAATGTTTCCTAACATCCCGCACGCAAATCTTACACACATCAAGCACTTAGCACGTAAGCAATCACTTCATCTTAATTGTACCTGAAAAGCATGTGAGAAAACGGGTCAACAACGAATAGTTGGTGAGTTTCACAATTTTAGTAA
Source organism: Bidens hawaiensis (assembly GCF_021521415.1). NCBI lineage: Eukaryota > Viridiplantae > Streptophyta > Magnoliopsida > Asterales > Asteraceae > Bidens > Bidens hawaiensis. The sequence continues at coordinate 95,767 of NW_027505792.1, forward strand.
ACCATGATAAATCCATATCATAATATAATATTATCTGGGGACACTGTTAACCCAGTACTGTACTCACTCCGGGGGCAATGTTAACCCGGAAACACTTCTAGGAACCCCTGGGGACACTGTTAACCCAGTACCGTACTCCCTCCGGGGGCAATGTTAACCCGGAAACACTTCCAAAGACATCTGGGGACACTGTTAACCCAGTCCTGTACCCATTCCGTACGATTCCCGTACAATCAAATATTTATAAACACACGCAAGTCCATGCGTTCAGTATGTACTTAAACATTTTAATAGAAACGTGCTTCCGCCCCGGGAAAATATTTGAAAACAATTCAGAAAAAGGGGCTCGTGAAACTCACCTTAGCACATGCAAGCAGGTAACAAAAATCATTATCAATTAACGCGTCCAATCTGTAATATGATCCCTAAGATCGTTATTATACACTTATTGTTTATATAATCTTTTAACCGTATCGACTGGTACATCTGGGGACACTGTTAACCCAGCACTGTACCCGTTCTGGGGGCAAGGTTAACCCAGAAACACTTCTCCGGACTCAGATTGTGATGTCGTTTAGAGTTCCATGGTCACAACTACTATTAGTCGTTTTTCTCGTTTTGCGTGCCTAGCACGGTTATCCGTTTTTATGTTTCAAAAATGAGTTTGGTCACACACGACCCGAAAATAGTGGTTGACTGATAATTTAATTAAGGATGTGAAATTATAGCTCGGTTTAGACCTCCCGATTGGCCTCGGGACCCGTTTCCGTCTTTGGCGTACCAGAAACTGTTAAAATAGGTTAAAATTACTCAAATCATCCGAATTATTTTCGGATGATTTATTTTTACTTGTCTAACTCATTTATATGAAAATAGTTCATTTTAAGGGTTTTCATACACCAGTCAGCTCGCTTAAGCGAACTTCACCGGTTTACGCGTTTTAACTTTAAAAGTTTGATAATTAGCACAAATAATTATCCGTTTACTCTCGGATCTTGAAATTTTGCACAAATCACTTTTTAACACTGGGGAATTTAATAAAAATATTTCCAGAATTAATTCTTATATTTAACATTTATTTATCTATTTTTAAACACCATTTAAACACTAAATATGTCGTAAATACCAAACGATCTTAGAAAAATCCCAAAGTTTTCCTGGATGTCCCCTGCCATTCACATAGTCCCCTGTAATTTTTCCAGAACCAAAATCTTCTTTTACATGCCATTTTTACTAAAACCGAGCTAGAACACCCTAGAACTCGTTTAACCGAAAAGCCTACTTAGACTTCTCCAACTGAACTAAAATTTTGTGTGTGACTTATACATGATAAAAAAAGTTTATCTGCAATTTTCCAGAATTTTTCATGATATTTAACTATTTTTCACCATTTTTGGCCAAAACCGAGCATTAAATTCACCAAATATTCATCCTTTATCCAAAAATTACCAAAAATTCACAGAACTCATATTTTCTTGTGTTTAAAACCTCTGTAAAATTTCATGACCTAACTCTAAACGACCAACAATCTGTCCAAAAACACATACACCGACATAAACCAAATATACCTTTCGTTTTCCGCCACTACAAGCTACAAACTCATCTTTCCGCCTTATCTACCACTAAATACGGAGCCTACAAACAACATACCACAATACCAAGCAAGTTACACTCACGATCAAGCCATTTCTTTCATGGTTTCGGTTATGATTCAAAAACAAAGATTTAAACCGTAAAAATTCGTTTTTGGTTCGTTTAACTCTTTTCTTGGACCAAGATCCCTTGTATAACCCGTATACATCACTTGATCATGCAAGAATCGGTTTTCATCTTTGAAACCTCATTTTCTTGCAAACAAACTCAAGAAACGAAGATGAACACGTATATAACACGATTTTTACCTCGGTTTTCTTGCTCAATTTCCGGATTTTTGGATGTTAAAGTTGAGAGAGATGAAGGATGATGAGAAAAAGAAAATAAAAATGGGATTGTGGACTTAAGGTCCGATCAGAATTTTGGATGGGTGGGGTGGGACCCACAACTTCATTTTAAGCCACATATTTGGATTCTCGTAATCCGGATAATGTTTTGGATAATCTGGTTCAGTTCGTTTTTCGGTTAAACGTTTAATTCGGCTTAAAACGAAGCTAAAACGGTTGTTTTTCGGCTTAAAAAAATGAAATATATATAAAACCGATTTAAAAACTTATACCATGACATTTATTAACTTAAAACATCATAGTATTAATAATTGTGCATCTTTTTCGGCTTGATCGATCGTCTCTTGCTCGGTTTGGTATTAAAGGTTTCGTTTAACGTACCGACGTACTATTAAATCGAAATCCTTTTTCTGTGCTTTAATCCACTTATCCTGAAGCTTTAATACTTCGTAACATCACTAAATATCATATATCTCGTCTATAATTGAACCCTAGATTCGTTAGGGTTTCAATAACTATCGATCGATTGATCGCATATTCAATACGATGAATTATATATTCACGTGCAATCCATACAGTGAACCCTGTATTCTCGTATAATTACTATGGTAGTTCATGTACCCGACATTAAATATGACGTAACTACAGTCTACCGGTTAGGGTATACATGGTTTTGTCGAAATCGTTACACTTACCCCTTTCGGGCAAGCTTGAAATTTGAATATGTTACTTCTAGCAAGTTTAACAAGTTCAAGACATTCTAGCACACTTAACTATTTTGTAGGATATTTGAATTGTTTCTAGCAAGCTTTACATTTTTTAAATGCTGAATATGTAATTTCTAGAAAGCTTTTATAAAGTTTGTACTGTCTAGCAAACTTTATTGTTTTGTCTAGGAGTACAACTGTTCACTAGCAAGCTATTTGATATGTTTGATTACAATGTTTACTAGCAAGCTTTTTTGATTTCTGAACTTCCTAGCAAACTTAACTGTTTTATAGATTGTTTAGATAATTCTAGAAAGCTTTGTGAGTGTTGTTTGAATATGCTGAGAATACTTGTTTCATGTAAACTTTGATGTTTTCAATCGTTATAAGTTCTTGCCTAGCATAGTTCATGATTGTGAATATGTTTCTTTGAAATTTCAAGCGTTTTCGGGCAAACTTTATTTTCCGGGCACACTTTATGTTTTGAGCACACTTTGAGATCATCAAGTGTTTTCTTAACATACTTGTTAATTTCAAACTATACTTTTGGAGTACACTTTGTGAAAAGAGTCCTTCTCAAGCAAACTTTGTATTCTTGAAGTATATCAAGCATACTTTGCTTCAAAGTATACTTGATTGAATATTTGCTAACTGATTATGAAATTTTGGGTAAGGTTTGAGTTATTCAGAAAAATGAGCAAGGTTGTTAATATATGATTAACCAAACAAACTTAAGTGAATACACTTTTCGGGTAAGGTTTACAAACATAAACTTTAACGAGCAAGGTTTCAAATAGGAAAACATTATCGGACAAGGTTTGAATTGAAAAGATATTTATTTGGATAATGTTACTGTTTGACAGCTATTTGCTCACTAAAAGACAAAAATAATTTAAAACCCACTTTCAAAAATGTATAAAAGAGGGAGTTAGAGAAATTCTTAACATTTTCATCTCTCTCTCCTTCCACTTTCGCTCTCGTTTCAGAAACTCAACCGACTTAATTCAATAAACTCAAAATCCTAACCCTAGTTAGTCAGCCCACATAATCCGACTCGGTAAGCATCAATTTTGTGTTTTAAGAAAACGATTATGTAAATACGGGCATTTAATTTTCATGATTACTAACTCTCTGTTTGTTGTGTAGGTTATCAATTTGTCGAAGATCAGATATGGTGGATGATGAACGGACATATCCTTTTGAACACAAGCATAACATGTGTGCTCTGCTGCAAGTCACTCTGGATAATGAGGAGGTGGCATATATGATCAGGTGGCTACAAAGATCAAATATTCGATTTGCCTTGACAGAGTGCCCTGTACTTTATAGAAACCATCTTTTGGATTTCTGGCGCTCTGCTGAACTTATGGATGATCAAGAAGGTAGGCGGTTGGAGGCTACTATGGCAACACATGAGATCAGGGTTACAGAAAGACTTATTCATACATGTCTACAGTTGCACGATGATGACCAAAATCCAATAAACTTAACAACCGATCATCTTTCGAATATTTTTACACAAACCATGGGTTATCAAGGGAATGTAAAGGAAGGACATTTTTAAAAAACGAATGTTCCCAAACTTATACCGGTTTTTGATTCACCACATTATTCAGGGCTTTGCCCCTAGAAAGGGATCAAGGACTCTTATGAGTCGGGATTTGGCGAATGCAACATTTGCAGTAGTTTATGACCTTCCATTTAACTTCTCAAAGATGATCTTCGAAGGAATGGTGAGCATGTTGTGGAAACCTAACAAAAAACATTCTTAGCCTATCCTAGATTCCTACAGACTATCTTTAACCAAGTGTTACAAGATTTACCCACGATGGGAACCACTCATATGCTTCAGAATCCTAATGTTTACAAAAGGATTGCTACACTGGCAAGCACAAGCCATTTTAATCCACGGGCTGAGTTTGATATGCTACAATGGTTAGTTGATCATGATGATGATATTATGCATGTACCAGAGCTAACCTCTGAGGAAGAAGATGACGATGTGATGGATATTGATGACGATGATTCTGATGGAGATGGTGGAGAATGAGGAAATGGTGGAGTAGGAGGAGATGAAGGAGAAAATATTGTTGTTGAACAAGTTCAGGGGGAGAATGTGTTTATACCCTCACCACCAACCACAACCTTACTTACACCCCCAGCCACACCACCTTCCTCACCACCTCATGACCAACTTAACCAATACCCACCAATCCAAACACCACCCTCCCATACCCAAAGCCCACCTGACACCCATGACCAAAATAACCAAATCTCTAACCAACCCTTAACCCAAACCCAAACCTCAATCCAACACCCAAGCCACAACATACATGAACCTTACATTCTTCAACCAATTCCCACTCACTTACTAAACTTCCCACCCACACCAATCCAATCCCCAGCCCATTCCCAAAAATTTGAAACTTCACAACCTACATCTACATCCCTATTCCAAACATCACCCATCCATACCCCAAGCCCACCCACTGAACCTACCCAAACTCACACTGATATACCTGATCCTCTTCAAGACTTACCTACTCAAACTTCTTCCAATAATGATTTTTTGCTCAGAAGAAACCTGAATCTTATATGTGAAAACATTGATGTAAGGGGGGGAATGAAGTGTTGTTAAAAGAGAATGCTTATTTAAAGGAACAGTTGGCCCAAGCTTTATTTAAAATCAAGCCCTGGAGGCTGAGGTTGAGAAGACCTTAGCTGTACCAAAACAGGGGGAGAATGTTCCAATTTCCATTGTTGTAGATGAGGATATGGTAGAGGATGATGTGGAGATTGAGGATGGATTGAAAAACATTCAGAGTATGTATGGTGATAGTGATGCTAAAGAGAGCGAAGAGAGAATGGTTGTTGATGATGATTATGAGGGCGATAAATCTTCTGATGATGAACAGAACTATGATGTTGAAAATGAAGTTTTGAATACTTTGTATGGAGATTTTTATGATGATATTTTGAGAAAGGAGAAAGAGATTGTAGCTGATGAGGAAGAACTAAAGAGATTAGAAGATGAGATTGATAATTTTCCCACTGAATCTGAAGATGAAAGAATAAGAAAAAAAAAGGGAAAGCAATAATTGAATCTAAATCAGAAGAAGTGCATGTTGATACACAGGATGTGGGTGATGAGGAAAATGATGAGGATGCACTGGCTGCCAAAAGGCATGCCAATATTGTGAGAGAAACAATAGAAAGGGAATTCATTACCCAAAACTATGGCTGCAGAAGAGCTGGCTGAGCAAGAATCCTTAATTGAACAAGCAAACATTGCCAGGACTCTTGATGAGAATGATGATGATATTGAACAGGAGGTAATTGAAGTCTTGATAAAGATGAAACAAGCTAAGGAGGTTGAATACACCTTAGCTTTGGTTATTAGTAAGTTTGCTGAAGCTGAAGCTCCAACCACTGCTGAAACTACACATGATGAACCTATCAAGCAGTTGGTACATGTTAAAACTGGAGAATCTCTTGAAACTATATTCTCCAATAGATGGGTTGAAGGAATTATGGAAGATGTTGAGAAGAATCCATCGGAGTGGAGATGTGAGGATGATGCCAAATTTGGAAAGAAATATACTAGGAAGAGGTTCAGATATGATGAATATAATCAAGGGGATGATGAAATTTTGAAGAAAAGGGCTAAGAAGGATGGTGATCCTGAATATATATTGTTGAAAGCCCTAAGTAACACTCAAGCCATGTAAAGGTTGTTCCTATTCAGATAATCATGCCTGATATTGAACCTGAACTTGATGAACCAAGAATAGAAGCACTTGATAAATCAAATGAGATGATGATGATACTGAAGTTGATGAGAGTGATGAAGATGATGATAATGACAATGCTGAAGATGTGAATGATGATAATAGTAATAATGATGATAACAATGATGATGATGATGATGATGATGATGGACAAGCTGATAAAGCTGAAGCTGAAACTGTTAAAACTGTTGTCTCAACTCAAATTGAACTGACTGATATACAGAGGGAGAACATACAACAGAGTCTTGATGAAGCAAGAAGGAGTAATCCTCTGATTATGAGTCTGATAAGACATGGATACAAATTTGAAAATTTGGCTTCTTTATCTGATGAGGAGTTGCAAATGATGGTTGATAAAGAAGATTATGAAATCGGGAAGAGGATTGAAAAAAAAAAGTTTCTATGAAGTATAAAGAATTTTTGAGAAGGCATGGACTGAATGAGAAGGATCTGAGAAGAATGAACTTTAATGAGTTGGAGAGGCATTATAATTTGACAAGAGAAACCATAGAAAAAAGAAGAGAAGGAAAGATTGGCAAGAGAGATAAAACACACTGAAAAGATAAATGAATTGTCAAAGAGATTTGGTGGAAAATGTAAATTTTTGATTGATAGAGGTATGGATCTAGAGTTGGTTGACAGTCTTACAAAGGAAAAGGTTGAATCTCACTTTAGAAGACTATCAATGAAAGATCAACCAGAATCCTCAACCAAGAAATCAAGATTTGTATCCCTGGCTGAAAAGAGTAAATTGAAAAGAAGAAGAAATGGGAAGAGAAGCAGTTAGAATTGTTGTATATATTTATGAAGGCAAGGGGGAGATTAAGTGAACTTGAAGGAATGAGCAGAACAGAAAAACTGGCTCTGCTCATGTCTGAGATGGAGAAGGATAATCTTGAAAAAGCTGAAGCATCAAAACCATTGTCCCTATACAAGTCAAACCAGAACCTGTTGAACACAGAGATCCATGGGAAGATGAGGAGATGATCAAGATCCTGAAGGAAATAATGAAAAACAAGGGTATGAAAGAAAATGCTTTTGATATGCTGGGAAAGGCCCAATTGAAGCAATTGTTTTATGAACAGAAGGCCGAATGGGAAAAATTGTTAGAAAAGCAAAAGAACCCCAGAAGTTTTATTGATGGACCTGGTGGAGTAGAGTATGTACCAGCCGGTCATCTTGGGGATGAAAATATGATGAATATGATTGGCAGATTATTCAGAGATGGAGGTGAAAACCTTGTAGATCTGTTAAATATGCCAGCAGAGATGGTGATCTCCATATATGAGAAGAAATTTGGGTTAGAGAGGGCCACTAAACCTAGGAAAGCTATTCCTACAAGGCCTTCAGCTTCAAGAGGACAAAGTTCTTCAAAAGGACAAAGTTCTTCAAGAGGACAGAGTTCTACAACCAGTGTTACTCAACAAAGATAAGAAAGGCCACCAACTGATGTGGACCTACCTATAAAGCTATTTTATGACTCTGTTTCTCATACATTGAAGGTAGTGATGGAAAGTGGAGAATTAAAAGAGATTATTTTCAAAGATGACTTTTCTGAATACAAGAAAGCACAATTGGAAAAGATGGCAAGTCAAGATTTGTATGACTATCATAATAGAAATAAACTTGCTGGCAGACAGTAAATTGAGTTGTCTAAATATTTGAAGAGTGAAAAGACCAAGAGAGACAAAAGGATTAGTGACATCAGATGTTCTGAATTTGGATACAATTCCAGTGTAAAGAACAATAATCCTTTGTCCAACATGATGACATGCTTAAGTATGAGAAGAAGAATGAGAAGACCCAACCATGAGGTTCAGTAGAATGGTAGAATCACAAGATTGATTATGATGAAAACAATGGTTTCTACACTCTCAGGAACTCAGCTGGAATGACATTGGGTATGATCAAGAAGATTGAAGACCTGACCTTCCTTCATGATGAGGATTTGAAAGATATTATGAACTGGACAATTCCTGAGAAGATTGAAGTCTGCTAGGTGAGTATTTTCTAAGAATAATATTCCAAGTAAAGTCTACCAAGAGAACTGTTCTCCAGCACACTTCAAGGTTACCAGGTCTACTCGGTGAAGACAAAGGCACCAAAGCCTACCCGGAGACCTATTTTACACTTAGTATATTTTGTAATATGAATTTCTGAATATGTATTAATGATTAGGGTTTCTAGAAGGAACGACAGCTGTCACACCCTGACTAGGTAGTTGCGGAAGCGTAATACGGGAATGTAACAGATAACACTGGTATCAACAACATTGTTTATAAAGAAATTCATAAACTAATTTACATTATATTACATGGGTAGGTACTATGTTTACAAACTAGGTGAAAAACACATAACCGGTTTACGAGCTTCTTATTCAATAATATATCAGCGTCTATTCACAGCTATTCAACTTTCCTTCTAACACCAAGCATGTAAGCAAATCATTCCACTTTTGCTTTACCTGAAAAGCATGTTAAAACGGGTCAACTACGTCTAGTTGGTGAGTTTCAAGTTTCACGCGTATCAATGAAATTAGTTCACGAGTTTGTAAAGTTTACAGTGTGTATGTATATATGTCTGTGTATGATGCATTATACTAAGCCACAAGTGAAACCGAAACGAGCTAAAACACATGGCCTCCACTGCCCATGCACTCCCGTTGGCATTTAACAGCCACTTTGCCCCAAGTATGTACTATGTCTAACACCACATAGCAGTATGTAAAAATATAATGACAATGTGCAACTGGGTTTACATATGTTCCGACATACCCCTCCGGCTCTGTCAGTTGGGTTTGTCAAACCGATAGTACTATCCACACGTCACCGGCACGAAGTTAATCACTTGTGTTTGTGGGGACTTGTCAAGTGTTAGTACTTAGATAATCCACATCATCACACGTTTTCAAGTATATCAGTTTATGTAAACATGCTTTTCACCCCAAAAGTTCGTAAAACAGTTTAGAAAGTGGGGGTCGTGAAACTCACCTTATCGTAGTTCGCACAGAAATCACGTATCAATAAGTCAGATGCCTCGTTTATAGCCTGATTCCTATAAACGGTATCGTATCGTTATTACTAGTACAGTGTTCAAGCTAAGTCGGGCTGTATAGATAATTTGGGTATAGCTGTTAGGCCCAGAACATGACCATAGTCTTAGATTGTGACGTTGTATACTATGAAATGTTTAAAATTGGATTTGGCTCAGTTTCACCGTTTCCCGAGCCTAGCTCAGTTGATCGTTTATACATTTCAGGATTAGGTAAGATCACATAAAACTTAAGTAAATATATTAATTGATAAAATAATTTGATTTATGAAAGAATTTTAAGGTTTCGGTGTCTGGTTTGATTGCAGGGCTCGTTTCCGTTTTCACACGGGTTTGATTATACAAAACGCGCACAATCCACCCGATTTGTCCGGAATTCCCGTAAAAATTCGTTTTTATCAATATCATTCAAAAATATGATATTTGGCCACTTTTGACATTTTGACATACCAGTCAGTCCGTTAAAGACAAAACTGTTGGTTTCGTTAAAACAATTATAATTTAAATCTTTGATTAATCATAACTAAATATATACTTATATATAAATTATGTAAATTTTTGAAAAATACATTAAGACACGGAGAATTTTATAAAAATATTTTCAGAAATTTTATGATTAATTATTTATTTATAAAAATACATTTAATAGGTTATAATCGTGTAATAAATGGCCCGTTTATATCAAACGACCTCCGAAAAATCTGATAATTTTTAACAATGACCTCAATATTATTACATAGCCCATGCAAAATTTCCAGAACCTAACTCTTTTGACAAAATGCCTTTTTGTGCGTTTTTCGGCTGTTAAAATTCGATTAAGCCATGATTGCACAAACCATACTTAGACATTTCCAATGATTCCCAAACTTTACCAGTGATCTTACCATCACATATTAAACTCCAAAACCAAGTTTCATAATTTTTCAATATGTTTAGCTATTTTTCCCAAATAAACGCTCATAAACGGGAATAAATTCACCAAATATTCTCCGTTTATCAAAAAATTACCAAATTTGAACAGGGACTCATTTATATGATCCCTAATGTTCCTGCAAGTTTTCACAAGCTAACAACAAGCACGTCACAACCTAATACTAAACAGCCCCTAAACGAGTGTTACGGGTTTACCTTGTCGGTTTTCGATGAATTTTGCTAGCTTAAACGACTTTCCAGGTCTCGGGTTGCAAACTCAGTATATCTACATATCATATAACATCAAACCAAGCATAAATCATCCATGTAACAGCCTTGATAATTAGGGTTTCGGTTTTGGGTTCAAACCGAACTTTCTAACCGTAAAAACGTTGTATTCATGTTCTATTCCGTGTTTTTGACCAAAAAAGTATATGTTCCTGGTTTGTAAACATGTTTAACATCAAAACATGGTTTTACTTGATTTTTAGGGTTTTTGGATGGTTAAACATTTTTAAAACTAACTAAAACATGTTTATAAGTTAATTATATGGATCAAACTTGGTTAAATCTTCTTAAAACTTGACCTTACCTTAAGGTTTTGAAGAGGAGCTGATAGAACAGGGCTGGAGCTGCTTTGGACTTCAAAATTTTGTATGTTATAATGAATAAGAATACTTAAGGTTTAAGTTATATAAAAAAAAAAGAATGTATGGTTTGGTGGCTGGCGATCGGAAGTATGTAAAGGCCCTTAATGGGCTGTTTTTGCCCATTAATCCAATCATACAAGTCCAAACATGAAAAGCCCACTTCAAATTTAATTCGGGTTCGGTTTTTCGCAAGAAAATTAATTCGGGTGTGAGAAATAGCGCAAAAATGCGTATTTTTCAGCTTATTTTTGTAAAATAAGAAAAACGTACTGACTCGTTGTAAAATTCCAAAATATTTTCACGGATTGCTTAGAACATGTCATATAAGTGTTTTATAAATCTTTTTTCGGCTTAACGGATGCTACAATGCTTGTTTTGATATTAACGATTGCGTTTAAGCTTATAGCGTATCGATAAACGAAACCTTTTTCGTTTAAAGAGTTTTAAACGTACTGGGGCCTAAATATCAATATGTTAGCCTCTATGACATATATATAACTCGTATATGACCCCTCAGTATGTATACGGGTCATAATTAGTATCGGTCGGTCACTCGTTTAAACACTACGAATTAACCGATTTATCGTTTACTTGTTACGTAATGAATATAGTATACCTCGTTTTGTCATGAATGTCACATTCTCCCCCCGTTAAGAAATTTCGTCCTCGAAATTTAATGTGTCATCGGTTTTCTAGGGAACAGGTGTGGGTATTTCTTTCGGAATTCGTCCTTTCGTTCCCAAGTATATTCGGGTCCTTGCTTAGAATTCCACCGAACTTTTACCAATGAAATTTTGTTGTGTCGTAACTGTTTGGTTTTCACGTCTACAATTTCTACCGGTTCCTCTACGAAGTTGAGCTTTTCGTTGATCTGAACATCTTCCAGTGGTACTATTGTCGTTTCATCAGTCAAACACTTTTTCAGATTCGATACATGAAACACGTCGTGAATAGTGCTCAGTTCTAAGGGTAGTTTTAATCGGTAAGCTACGGGACCAATTTTTGCGACAATCTCAAAAGGTCCGATGTATCTCGGGGCTAGTTTACCAGTCTTTCCAAATCTTATAACACCTTTCCATGGCGATACTTTTAAAAATACCTTATCACCTATTTCAAAAGATAACGGTTTTCTGCGAACATCGGCATAACTCTTTTGTTGGTCACGGGCAGCTTTCAATTTTTGTTTAACTTGGTGAATCTTATCGGTGGTTTCCTGAATTAAATCAGATCTTGAAATTTGAGTATCACCCACTTCTGTCCAACATAGTGGTGATCTACATTTTCGCCCATATAGAGCTTCATAAGGTGCGGCTTGTATACTACTGTGATAACTGTTATTGTAAGAGAATTCAATGAGCGGGAGATGTTGATCCCAATTCCCTTTGAAGTCCAGTACACAAGCACGAAGTAAATCTTCTAAGGTTTGGATGGTTCGTTCGGATTGACCATCGGTTTGGGGATGGTAAGCCGTACTTAGGTCGATTCGGGTTCCCAAGGCTTCTTGTACTGCTTGCCATAAATGTGAAGTAAACTGACTGTGTCGATCGGAAATAATCGAAAGAGGTACTCCGTGTCGAGATACTATTTCATCAATGTAAATTTGAGCGAGTTTTTCGGTGGTGTAGTTGTTACGGATGGGAATAAAGTGTGCGGATTTGGTTAATCAGTCCACAATTACCCAAATTGCGTTGTGTCCTCGAGAGGTTTTAGGAAGGTGTGTCACATAGTCCATGGTAATTTGTTCCCATTTCCATTGTGGGGTTTCGGGTTGTTGTAACATTCCCAAAGGTTTTTGATATTCTGCCTTTACCCTTGCACATGTTGCACATTTACTTACATACACGGCTATATCCTTTTTCATACCAGGCCACCAGTAAAATTCTTTAACATCCTTATACATCTTATCAGTACCTGGATAAATAGAATATTTGGATTTGTGTGCTTCATCAAGAATCAGCTTTCGGAGTTTATGAAGTGTTGGAATCCAGACCCGGTTTTTGTAATAATATACTTCATCAATTTTCTTCTCAAAATTCCTTTCATTTCCATGTAGTTCTTCTTTTTCTAGCTGATCTGCCTTCAAGGCCTCATCTTGTGCAATGCGAACTTGTTCGGTTAGGCTACTTTGAACAATCATTCCGAGTGCTCGTACCCTTAATGGTTTGATTCTGTCTTTTCGGCTTAAAGCATCAGCTACTACGTTGGCCTTACCCGGATGGTATTTAATCTCACAATCATAATCATTTAACAGTTCTACCCATCTCCTTTGTCTCATGTTTAGCTCTTTCTGATCGAATATGTGTTGTAGGCTTTTGTGATCAGTATAGATGGTACATTTAGTGCCATACAAGTAATGTCTCCAAATCTTCAATGCAAAGATAACCGCTCCCAATTCCAAATCATGGGTCGTATAATTCTTTTCATGTACTTTTAATTGTCGGGAAGCATATGCTATTACTTTCTTTCTTTGCATCAGTACGCATCCTAAACCTTTACGAGATGCGTCACAGTATACCACCAATTCATCCGTTCCATCTAGAAGGCTTAATATTGGAGCCTCACATAACTTCTGTTTTAACGTTTGGAAGGCCATTTCTTGTTCTTCTCCCCATTCATATGCTCGATCTTTTTGAGTTAGGAGGGTTAGAGGTTGTGCAATACTTGAAAAGTTTTCAATGAATGATCTATAATACCCGGCTAATCCTAAGAATTGACGAATTTCTTTTGGTGACTTAGGCACTTGCCAATTCTTAATGGCCTCAATTTTACTTGGGTCTACTTGGATTCCTTGATGGTTCACAATGTGTCCCAAAAACTGTACTTCTTGTAGCCAAAACTCACATTTGGACAACTTTGCGTATAACTTCTCTTGCCTCAATAATTTTAAGATTTCCCGCAAATGTTGTTCGTGTTCCTCCTTACTTCTTGAATATATCAAAATGTCATCGATAAACACTATCACAAACTTGTCAAGGTAAGGTTTGCAGATTCGGTTCATGAGGTCCATAAATACTGCGGGTGCATTTGTCAACCCAAACGGCATAATCAAAAATTCATAGTGACCATACCGAGTTCGGAAAGCTGTTTTTGGTACGTCTTCTTCCTGAATTCTTACTTGATGATAACCAGATCTAAGATCAATTTTTGAAAAATACTTCGCACCTTGGAGCTGATCAAACAAGTCATCAATTCGAGGTAAGGGGTATCTATTCTTTATAGTCACTTTATTCAATTCCCGATAATCAATACACATTCGAAAACTCCCATCCTTCTTCTTTACAAACAACACTGGTGCTCCCCACGGTCAGTAACTAGGGCGAATAAAACCCCTGTCCAGTAATTCTTGTAACTGGTTGGACAGTTCTTGCATTTCAGAAGGCGCAAGTCTATAAGGTGCCTTAGCAATGGGTGCTGCTCCTGGTATCAAGTCAATACGGAATTCTACTTGTCGGGTCGGTGGTAAACCAGGCAACTCATCGGGGAATACATCTGAATATTCGTGTACCACTGGGATGTCTTCCATTCGTTTTTCCTCGGGTTCCTTAACTGTTACACTCGCCAAGTATAAAGTACAACCTTGGCGTAAATATCTCAATGCCTTAAGTTGAGATATGAGAGGCTGTACCGTACCAGATTTCTCACCTTGAACAATCATAGCTTCATCATTCGAGCGGCGGATGTGGTTACTGCTAAACTTGTTTTAGCTGCGTGTTGCTACTTGATTTGGCAGGAAAGGAATTTAAGACTATTCAAAAATCAAAAGAGGGATTGCAATCAGATCATTGAAGCGGTAGTGGGCATTGTCAGATTGAAACTTCTCTCGAGTCGGTTACGTTCGGGCTCAAGGAAGTGGATGGAAGTTTGGAAGCTGCCTAATGCTACGTTGGAAGTCTAATGTTTATTTGGTTTTCTTGTAGTTTTATGGGCTGTGTTTAGTGTGTTTTGGACTAGCGAGTGGTATGCCTCTCGTCTAGTTTGTGGTTGTGTTTTTTTTGTTGCCGTTTTGATACTCTGTCATTACGCCAGTTTTTATTTTTAATATAGCCTGGGTAACCCCCTTTTACCCAAAAAAAAAAAAAAGAAAGAGGTATCCTAACGGTCTTATCCTTACAGACAATTTCAGCTTTATACTTAGATAGCCAGTCCATACCGACTATAACATCGAAACTTCCCAATTCCACTGGAAGTAAATCAATAAGGAATGGGTGGTCGTTTAGGATAAGGGAACTGTCTCGGACTATTCGGTTAACAAGTATAGGCTTACCGTTAGCGAGTTCTATAGTATATGGTTTTGTTAGTTCACTAACCGGCATATTTTCTAAAGGTAAGAAGTTAACAGATATGAAACTTCTATCGGCACCCGTATCAAACAAAACTGAAGCATACTGACCCGAAACTAAGAATGTACCTGTCACCACATTCGGATCATGACGCGCTTCACCCGGTCCTAATACAAACGCGCGTCCCTTAGCTGCGTTGGAGGTTGATGCTTGTGCTTGATTCTGCCTTCTCACTGCACCCGGGTTCAAATTGGGGCAGTATCTCCGAAAGTGTTCCGTACTGCCACATTCATAGCAGGCACGGAGGTTTGTGGTAGGTGGGGTTTGTTGGTTGAGTTGTGGGCGGGTTGGTTGAGGTCGAGGGAGTTGAGTTGATTGCGGTGGACGGTTAACAGTGTTGGTGGGGGTTCTACAGTTGGGGGCATAGTGTCCCGTTCTTCCACACTTTTGACAAATGACTGGTTTGCAATCACCTACATGATGAAAGTTACATCTTCTGCACTTCGGTAATGTCCCTTTATAGGTCTCTTGTTTTACATTAGAACTGGTCATGGCATAACTTCGGGTATTCGGACGAGCCCGCTTATTTTGAGGGTTTCCTTGCATTCTTGTCCCATAATCAGTTCGTTTTAAACTTGTTGTTTCACCTGGCATCCTTATCACTCCACTTCTCATCAGATCAAAAGTAACGACACCCGTTTGAGATACAGCACTTTCTAATGTCGGGTGGGCAACTGAATTCACTATACTTCTCACAGCAGGAGTCAGTCCTCAGATATAACGTTCAATTCGTTTCGCTTCCGGTGTAACTAACCATGGAACTAAGCGGGACAGTTCGTTAAAATGATTCGTGTATCCCACATGGTCCGCTCCTTTCATTTCCAGATTCCATAACTCGTGTTCTAACCTCTGAATCTCACTTTTAGGACAAAAATGCTCTAGCATGAGGGTTTTTAATTCAGTCCATGACATACGATTAATAGCATCTTGTCCCCTTATTTGGACTACCGTGTTCCACCACATCAGCGCTTGGTCTAGAAACATACTGGTAGCAAATCTGACCACGCGGTTCGGTGGACACTCACTGATATTAATTAATGATTCGGTCTTTTCTATCCATTTGACCAGTCCACTAGGTCCTTCAATACCCTTAAACTCAATCGGTTTACATGATGTAAATTGTTTGTATGAGTACTCCTGACGCGGGGGTTCTCGGTTATTATTATTATTATTATCGGTATTGGTCCGAGTATTATCATTATTAGTTGTGTTAACAACCGGTACAGGGTTCGGGATATTATCAGGGTGCACAACAGGTTCTGGGTTCCCAGTGACATTCATAGTTGGGAGAGTGTTATTATTATTTGTGACATTATCAGTATTCACCGGGGTAGTAACACCCGGGGCTACATTAGTGTCCGGCGGAGGTGTATTAACAGTGGCCGTGGTGGTGCTCGTAGGTTGATTAACAGTATTGTTAGCACGTATGCCTGCAGTGACTTGTGTTACAATTGTTGGTATCACTGCTTGTAGTTGACGAGCAATCATTGCGGCCACTTCCGCCTCAGACAAAGGGTTTGCTTTCTTCGGGGTCATTCTATAGAATAATCAATTATATAATAATCAATATCGTTTCACTATGATCAACACAACTTTACGATATTACACCTTCACAACACATAACTATGCCAAAGAAAACACATTTGTATTAATTATAATCATTACTGTACATATGCATCCAAAATTAGCGCATAGGCTCAACCTGGTATAGGCCAGCGCTTGTATATGCGTATCAAAATTTGCCACTAAGTGACATGTAGACTTAACCCGATAAGGGCCAGTGCTTGAAATAGTACTAAACCACAAACAACTCCCAAGTCAGTCCAACACGCTGTAACAAAATGCTGCTTGGGATATCAAAAGACTATATACATAAGACTAGACTATTATGTCCTATCCATTCTTTGCAACATGAAGCCACAACCAAACAACAGCTGCCACTAGGGCCGCATTAACTGCTAAGCATACCCCCAGTAGTATCATCGCTCGATCCTGACGCCCGTGGCTGTGAGCACTGGATCTTTGCACAATTCTGATTTCTTGCTGCATGTACCGCATGTAATCTTGCATATCATGTCTATGCAGGTTTAAGTTATTTATAGAATGTGAGTGGTCTAAAAGCTGATCAGTCGCTAAACCAAACCATGCTGAATCAGAATAACGAGGTGGCTCGGGTACCGGGGCGGGTAAACCCCAAGTAGGAATAGGTATCTCAGTGACCTGGACACGTGATGTTTCTCCCCTATGGTACGTAGATCGAGGTGGGAGAGAAGTGTGCTCAGGTGGACGCACTGAAATGCGAGCGGTCTGACGGTTTCTAATAGTGGGTGGGGGTACTGGTGTATGCTGTACAGGTGGAGTAGGGGATCTGGGTGCTCTAACAGGTGAACGATAAGCACTAGTAGCTCCCTGTCCTGCAGCATTCCTAGGGGATTCCCTAGGGGGGTAGGTGTCACAACGGTAACCCGATAAGTCGGGTTGATCTAAGGGTACCTCGCGAGGAATTACCGCATCTGCACATTCTTCCATTTCCTCTGGTTCCTCCTCAGTTTCCTC
Organism: Bidens hawaiensis; assembly: GCF_021521415.1. Taxonomy (NCBI): domain Eukaryota; kingdom Viridiplantae; phylum Streptophyta; class Magnoliopsida; order Asterales; family Asteraceae; genus Bidens; species Bidens hawaiensis. The sequence goes on from NW_027505792.1 coordinate 113,711, forward strand.
TTCCGGATCCTCCTCTTCCTCCTCAGGCCCTGTTGGTAGGGTATTAGGTACACGATCAGTAGATCTTGACATATTCCTGCACAATTGTTAGTGATAAGAATAATATCCATCTATATTAATCATAGTAAGATACGTGCAGGTATTTATACACATAAGCACAAATAATCGTTTATATACACAAATATTTATCTATTATTATATTTTATACACATATGTTGCTGTTTTTACCTATTCGATTGTTTATCGACTTCTTCTCGAATTTCCTCGTACAAACAAGTCCGTTATTACGTTCCGGATCATAATAACCCACTTGTCCATTTGCGTTCATCACGAGAATCATTCGTGTATATTATTTAATATTATTTTATTCCCAGAGTTAATCGAGCCTACGGTTATCTTAGGGTATCCTAAGGGACATCCTAATTCTTTATAACCAATGGCTCTGATACCAACTTCTGTCACACCCCGACTAGGTAGTTGCGGAAGCGTAATACGGGAATGTAACAGATAACACTGGTATCAACAACATTGTTTATAAAGAAATTCATAAACTAATTTACATTATATTACATGGGTAGGTACTATGTTTACAAACTAGGTGAAAAACACATAACCGGTTTAAGAGCTTCTTATTCAGTAATATATCAGCGTCTATTCACAGCTATTCAACTTTCCTTCTAACACCAAGCATGTAAGCAAATCATTCCACTTTCGCTTTGCCTGAAAAGCATGTTAAAACGGGTCAACTACATCTAGTTGGTGAGTTTCAAGTTTCACGAGTATCAATGAAATCAGTTCACGAGTTTGTAAAGTTTACAGTGTGTATGTATATATGTCTGTGTATGATGCATTATACTAAGCCACAAGTGAAACCGAAACGAGCTAAAACACATGGCCTCCACTGCCCATGCACTCCCGTTGGCATTTAACAGCCACTTTGCCCCAAGTATGTACTATGTCTAACACCACATAGCAGTATGTAAAAATATAATGACAATGTGCAACTGGGTTTACATATGTTCCGGCATACCCCTCCGGCTCTGTCAGTTGGGTTTGTCAAACCGATAGTACTATCCACACGTCACCGGCACGAAGTTAATCACTTGTGTTTGTGGGGACTTGTCAAGTGTTAGTACTTAGATAATCCACATCATCACACGTTTTCAAGTATATCAGTTTATGTAAACATGCTTTTCACCCCAAAAGTTCGTAAAACAGTTTAGAAAGTGGGGGTCGTGAAACTCACCTTATCGTAGTTCGCACAGAAATCACGTATCAATAAGTCAGATGCCTCGTTTATAGCCTGATTCCTATAAACGGTATCGTATCGTTATTACTAGTACAGTGTTCAAGCTAAGTCGGGCTGTATAGATAATCTGGGTATAGCTGTTAGGCCCAGAACATGACCATAGTCTTAGATTGTGACGTTGTATACTATGAAATGTTTAAAATTGGATTTGGCTCAGTTTCACCATTTCCCGAGCCTAGCTCAGTTGATCGTTTATACGTTTCGGGATTAGGTAAGATCACATAAAACTTAAGTAAATATATTGATTGATAAAATAATTTGATTTTTGAAAGAATTTTAAGGTTTCGGTGTCTGGTTTGATTGCAGGGCTCGTTTCCGTTTTCACACGGGTTTGATTATACAAAACGCGCACAATCCACCCGATTTGTCCGGAATTCTCGTAAAAAGTTTGTTTTTATCAATATCATTCAAAAATATGATATTTGGCCACTTTTGACATTTTGACATACCAGTCAGTCCGTTAAACACAAAACTGTCGGTTTCGTTAAAACAATTATAATTTAAATCTTTGATTAATCATAACTAAATATGTACTTATATATAAATTATGTAAATTTTTGTAAAAATACATTAAGCCATGGAAAATTTTATAAAAATATTTTCAGAAATTTTATGATTAATTATTTATTTATAAAAATTCATTTAATAGGTTATAATCGTGTAATAAATGGCCCGTTTATATCAAACGACCTCCGAAAAATCTGATAATTTTTACCAATGACCTCAATGTTATTACATAGCCCCTGCAAAATTTCCAAAACCTAACTCTTTTGACAAAATGCCTTTTTATGCGTTTTTCGGCTGTTAAAATTCGGTTAAGCCATGATTGCACAAACCATACTTAGACATTTCCAATGATTCCCAAACTTTACCAGTGATCTTACCATCACATATTAAACTTCAAAACCAAGTTTCATAATTTTTCAATATGTTTAGCTATTTTTCCCAAATAAACGCTCATAAACGGGAATAAATTCACCAAATATTCTCCGTTTATCGAAAAATTACCAAATTTGAACAGGGACTCATTTATATGATCCCTAATGTCCCTGCAAGTTTTCACAAGCTAACAACAAGCACGTCACAACCTAATACTAAACAGCCCCTAAACGAGTGTTACGGGTTTTCCTTGTCGGTTTTCGATGAATTTTGCTAGCTTAAACGACTTTCCGGGTCTCGGGTTGCAAACTCAGTATATCTACATATCATATAACATCAAACCAAGCATAAATCATCCATGTAACAGCCTTGATAATTAGTGTTTCGGTTTTGGGTTCAAACCGAACTTTCTAACCGTAAAAACTTTGTAATCATGTTCTATACCGCGTTTTTGACCAAAAAAGTATATGTTCCTGGTTTGTAAACATGTTTAACATCAAAACATGGTTTTACTTGATTTTTAGGGTTTTTGGATGGTTAAACATGTTTAAAACTAACTAAAACATGTTTATAAGTTAATTATATGGATCAAACTTGGTTAAATCTTCTTAAAACTTGACCTTACCTTAAGGTTTTGAAGAGGAGCTGATAGAACAGGGCTGGAGCTGCTTTGGACTTCAAAATTTTGTATGTTATAATGAATAAGAATACTTAAGGATTAAGTTATATAAAAAAAAAAGAATGTATGGTTTGGTGGCTGGCGATCGGAAGTATGTAAAGGCCCTTAATGGCCTGTTTTGGCCCATTAATCCAATCATACAAGCCCAAACATGAAAATCCCACTTCAAATTTAGTTCGGGTTCGGTTTTTCGCAAGAAAATTAATTCGGGTGTGAGAAATAGCGCAAAAATGCGTATTTTTCAGCTTATTTTTGTAAAATAAGAAAAACGTACTGACTCGTTGTAAAATTCCAAAATATTTTCACGGATTGCTTAGAACATGTCATATAAGTGTTTTATAAATCTTTTTCGGCTTAACGGATGCTACAATGCTTGTTTTGATATTAACGATTGCGTTTAAGCTTATAGCGTATCGATAAACGAAACCTTTTTCGTTTAAAGAGTTTTAAACGTACTGGGGCCTAAATATCAATATGTTAGCCTCTATGACATATATATAACTCGTATATGACCCCTCAGTATGTATACGGGTCATAATTAGTATCGGTCGGTCACTCGTTTAAACACTACGAATTAACTGATTTATCGTTTACTTGTTACGTAATGAATATAGTATACCTCGTTTTGTCATGAATGTCACAACAGCTGTCAGGAGGAAGGCCTATAAATAGAATGATCTAGGGCACGCCTCCTAAAACACGCAATATACGGATGAAAGAAAGAGACACCTAAATATTGATTGACATCGATTTGACGGCTGATATTCGTATGGATATTCTGCCTAAGAATCAAATCATTCCTTTCTTAGAACCCTAATGATTTCCCTTTTGTAATCGACTTACTATTAATTCTAATCTTTTGAGTGAATGTTTGTGTGTGTCTCTCTAGCAACAAATAGTGTGTCATTGATTCCGCCTTTAACACACTATTATTCTTCCCCAATCTAGTCGTGTCGTTAACCTTCTTGTCAACACGATTAGTGTGGGTTACGACAAAGATGGATTGAGTGACCAATCCGGGACCGACAGCTGGCCGCGCCGCGCCACCAAGTATGGAGTTGCTGGCCACGCGGTGTGGCGTGCTTCATAGGGGGGCGGTCTAACTGGCCAGTCCGACCGGTTCTCCTTCCAATCTATATCTTGATGTGTTCCGGCTTCTCGTTTAGGCTCATTTTGACTCATTTTCGTCCTTTTCCACTACAATCAACTTCCGGAACCTACAAAACACAATTATGTTAGTAGTATATAAATCTTAACTAAAAACGAATAAAAATTAATAAAATATTATATAAAATATACAATGGAAATATACACATTTATCATTATATCAGATAACTCCCGTTATCATAAAGGTATCCTCCATAGTAGCGCTCCATGGGAATCACTTGTAAGGCCCCGGTGCCGGTGCCCTACTTTGGACATTGGATTTACTCATGAACACAGTTCTAAATATCAGAGTGAATGAAAACTTTTTCGCATAATATAAAACTTCAGCTTAGAATACATAATCATTCAATCTTTTTATAACAATAAAACCCTTGTCTTTAAACATAATATAAAAAGTCAGATTAAAACATCACAACATTCTTCTAAAGATGCCAGACTCTTCAGTACAATGTCATGTGTCTAAGCTCAAGCTAGTTGCCTTAGCCCATTTACCTGCGTGCATACTAAAGTCAGCTACGTTGAGTGAGTTTTAGTTAATCCGATAACATACTTTGCATTCACATGTAAGTGACTGAATGAGTGTATTACATACTTAACATGTTTATCATTCTTCCATATATAAATACTTTCATTCTTTCATACTTTTTTTCTTTAACATACACAGTACATTCATAACTATTCTAACATTATAAAGAGCATTTCTCCCTACATACCTCTGATATTATTAGGGTCTCGTGCCCTTCATCCTCGGATATTATTAGGGTCCGATGCCCTCCATCCTCTGATATTATAAGGGTCTGGTGCCCTTCATCCTTAGATATTATTAGGGTCTGGTGCCCTTCTTTCCGTGCCACCATACCATCATACATTCATTTCATTACTTTCATATTTATGTAATTGCATACATACTCTTAACATTTACTAAACCATTCATATATCATCCATACAACGTTCATATATCATTCATACATCATTCATAACACATTCATATATTATACACATGCCACTTAAGGTAAGTGTATTAACTAATCACATCGAGTATGCACACAGCCCCGAAAACATAACAAGGAATTGGGGCTAGAAACTCACCTGGGTTTGATTCCTTTCAGACTTAACAGTAATCCCTTTCCTTAATTGTGCATTGCTAACTGTTAAACATATATATATATATATATATATATATATATATATATATATATATATATATATTTGTAAAGTAACCGTGTAATTAATTTAGTCGGTATTTTAGTTAACCAACGTACTTTCTAAGTTAGGATCATTCGTTTAGTTTATATTAATAGTCTAGCTTTGTTTTAATTAGGATATAGGCTTAGTAATCTCGTGGGCTTAGTTAGATCAGGCCCAACGGTCAATAATGTTATCTGGGCCCAAATGGAATCCAGGCCCAACGCTGAAACAGGAAACTGAGTAGCCGAGAACTCAAAGGCAGAGAACTCAAAACAAAGAACTCAAGACAGAGAACACAAAACTGAGAACTCAAAACTGAGAACTCAAGACAAAGAACACAAAATAGAGAACTCAAAACCGAGAACTCAAAAGAGAGAACTCAAAACCGAGAACTCAAAACAGAGAACTCAAGACAGGGAACTCAAGATAGAGAACTCAAAACCGAAAATTCAAAACAGAGAACTCAAAACCGAGAACTCAAAAACCGAGAACTCAAGACAGAGAACTCAAATATGATGCTTTTCTTAGGGGTGTTCAAAACTATCTGAATCCGAATCCGTATCCGAATTATCCGACTATCCGTATCTGAACTATCTGAATTTTCGGATATCCGAAAATTCGGATATCCGAATCCCGGATATCCGAAAATTCGGATTCGGATTCGGATAGCGTTTTTCAGATTTTTCGAATACCCGAATTATCCGGTATTTTAATTTTAATATATATTTTTTTTTATTTTATTTACACATAATATAATAATAAAAACCCAAAATTAACATAACACAAGCAGGGTAGCGCCTCTTCTATTTCACACCTCAACCCTCCCTCACGACAGCACCACCATCGCGCACCACCGTCGCAGCACCACCACCCATCATCTGGTTGCAGATTGGATAGAGCGAGACTTACACCAGGAGATCATTTCTTTCGATTCTTTATTAATTGGGTTTGTTTCATAGATCTATTTGTGGTTTATTAATTGGGTTGCAGATTGGATAGAACTATTTACCCTGAGTTCTGGGTATTCAATTGTATTTTATGTACGCATGCTTTTAGTTGTTTGATTCTGTGCTAGAATGATTCAATTAAAAATAATTTGTTGTATTGGAAGTTTATGTCTGCAAATTAAAGTTTGTTGATTTTTAAATTAGGGTTTGAATTTGTTTATTATTGTTCTAGTTTTATGAATGCAGCCATTTATAATAAAACAAGTTATTTTTTTTCTTTTTCGGATATTCGGATATCCTAGGTTCGGATATCCGAAGTTTCAGATTCGGATAGTGATTTTCGCTATTCGAAAGGTTCGGATATCCGGTTTTGAACAGCCCTAGCTTTTCTCCTCTTAATTTCTTCTTTTATTTTGCTTTGTCGCTACTACCTCTATTATTATTATTATTATTATTATTATTATTATTATTATTAGCATATTGTTATTTTTCTTATCCATATTACTCTTATTATTATTATATCATCAAGATCTAACTCGTTTTTGTTATAAAGTTTGAACCTTTATCGATTTCAAAATCCGGTTTAGATAGATCTAGAATACTAAACGAGCCGAACTTAACTAATGAGTTGAATGAATCCGACTCATAAAGTTTACATTTTAATGCCAAGTTTATATTTTAATTAACCCTTAGACCCTGATCTAAGGTTCTACAAATTTTCATAGAAAACCAATACCAAATGAACGATCTTTAGGATAACACGTATCTTAAATGGACCGATTCTTATTCTTAACATTTGTCCGAGTTAAGCTTTGATGATCTTTATTTATTGTAGTGATAATAAGCAAGCTTGATCTTTCTTGATGAGGTCTGAAATCTCTAAGAGATTGGGGGAGGGGCTAAGTGTGTATGGAGGCTAGAAGATAAGAATGAGGGTTTTAGGGTTTTAGGGTTTTAGGGAAGTTTAAGGGGTATATCTTCCATTGTCCAAGCCCACACCCTATTATTTATTTAACTTAACCATATAATAACACACCCTTAAGTAAAAGAAATTTCTTTTATTTTATATATTTTTATTAGAAGGTAGGATGTTACAAATCTGGTCCTTAAAAGAGGTTTCGTCCCCAAAACCTAACTATTACTAAAACAAATCAGAGTAAAACTTGCGCATCTCTTCTTCAACTTCCCAAGTGGCATCTGATCCTTTACGATGCTTCAATATCACTTTCATAAAAGGGATAACTTTATGACGAACTTGCCTTTCTTTGCGGTTAAGGGGGCGTAAGACTTGGAACAATAAGGTATGGGGTCGTGGTCACCTTTCAGAAAAGAAAAAATAAATATAATAGATCACCAAAAGCACGAGGCCGTGCCTCAGGAAGCACGCCGCCGTGGTGAGTCATCATGTACGATCTCACATAGCATTTGATGCGATTGGACACATGGAAACGGAGGGCATGCCTCATGAAGCACAGGGTCGTGCCTGCCTCTCCAGACTGTTTATAAATAGAAGAGCATGTTGCATTGATCAAGTGTGCTTGAAGAAATGTTCCATACGGGTTTCTCTTATAAAAACACTCACATTACACTCATATCGAAGATTTTGTGAAGAGTTTGAAGGCTTGGAGGATACCATCATCCATCATCATCATCATCATCATCATCCATCACCATTGAAGAGGGAAGATTCATCCAACATTTGGTTAGATTATTCTAGTTTGATCATGTGTTGCTTATCTTCATCTCTTTTGATGTTCATAGCCATGCTCATTGTTAGCTAAACTCCATTTACCATCTAGAATCTATGAAGAAGCATTGTTTTACTTGATGATTATGTTAAACATGTGATTTAGTTTGGTAAATTACATGGTTATTTTGCAATTATCCTTTGATGAAAAAATGTTTTATCACTTTAACTCAATAGATCAAGGTTGATGACTAAAAATCATTCATGTTCACTCATGTTCTTGGAGACTAGAAATGTTAAAAAGAATAACTTGATAACTTATTCAAGATAAAACATGGATCCTTATATTGTACTTGAAATGATGAGATATAAGTTATGAACTATTTCTCTAGTTTTGATCATTCTAAAATAATATTGCTAAAACGATTGCTTAGATTATCATGCTAGTTAAAGAAATCCTATGTTAGTGGAATGTGTAACTATAACCTAATCAAATCAACCAAGGGGAGGTTGTGTGAGTTAACTACAACCACTCGAAATTGTTAGGATTGGTATTTGAGAAATCGAAGTCAATCATAATCGTTCTACTTTACCAAACTACTTGTCTACTTAAATTGATATTCTCGTGGTAGCATGATATTAAGCATAGGATGGACTTGAAAATGTGTATACTACTTTCTTTTATGTCATAGAATATGTTCACTTAGAAATGAGGGACTATTCTATCATATATTATTAGGACAAGTTTATCACATGTTTATTTAATAATCATCAAGGAAGAATGGAGTGGATTCTTGAACTTAGATGGTAACCTTCATATAATTGAATTACCCATTTAGAATTTCTCTTCTTGTGACCTATATATTATATAAGTATTTCTATTTTATAAAAAGTTTAAAAATCAACCTAAATGATTAAAAGTCTCCGATTAAACTAAAACAAAGATTCATTATTTAAAACATTAGTGTCCATGGATCGATACTTGGTTCTAACCAATACTATTCTACATATACGATAGATACACTAGCCTATTTTGTGTGTGTTTATTATTAGTAGAAATCATTTTATGTATTTTAAACACGATCTTGTGCGAAAGCTAAAACCTCCGCCATTGTAATTTTACAAGCACGCGCAGACAACATCAAGTTTTTGATGCCGTTGTCGCGGACACGGTACGTTTCTAAGAAAGATCCAAGTTTTAATTTAATCATTGTTTATAATTGTACAAAAATATTTTAACTTTAATTCTATTTTTTTTTACTAACTATTATATTAGAAATTTTTTTAAGGAAAGCCTAACCTTTACTTTAGCTTAACTAACTTATAATTTAGTTTAGTTTTAAAATAGCTTAGCCTAACTTTCACTAACCTTTAGTTTTAAATAGTTTAAATTTGATTAAATCCCATGTATGTCCTCTACATTCGGACCTGAGCTTGTTTCTTCAATTTCTGAACCGGAACGACTTTTTCGTCGACGAGCACGTAAACGGACTGCAGAAACCGCCGAAAAAATCAATGACGAGTCAGTATACGCCACCACATCAGGAGAAAATCAAACCGAAGAATTGATGGAAGCACAAAACAATGAACCAAACATGAGCCAATATGCCAAGCCAACTCTTGAAGGCTGCGGCAATGGAGTGGCTCCACCCGATATCACTGAGAATTTCGAAATAAAATCAAGCACCATTCATATGGTGGAAAATTCAGTTAAATTTCATGGTCTCCTCGACGAAGACCCTCTTTCTCAAATATCTCGATTCCTACGAATCTGCAGAACCTTTAAAATTCAAAACTATTCAGAAGATCAGATCAAACTCAAACTCTTTCCTTTCTCTCTAAGGGGTCAAGCCTTAGAATGGATAGAATCTCTTCCTTCTAGTTCAATCACCAACTGGGACCAGATGGTTGAACAGTTTCCTCAAATACTTTCCGCCTGATATAACTGCCAAATACCGATCCAATATTACCAGATTCCGGACCGATGATGATGAATCGTTACACGCAGCATGGAAGAGATGCAAAAGTCTTCTGAGGTGATGCTCACAACATGGACTAAGCGTATAGTTACAAGTACAGACTTTCTTGACGCACAATCCATTAAAAACAAACAAGCCATCGACCAAGTCGCCGATGGAGACCTGGGATTCAAATCACCTAACTAAGCATTTGAAATCATGGATAATGCAGCAAAGAAGAGTTTCGCTTATAACCCACCAAGATCTACACCAACACACAAAATAATGCACCACATCGATTCCAACACTCTTTTCACCGCACAGCTTGAAGCCATTTCTAAAAAATTAAAACAACTTCAAGCCGAACTATCAAAAACCAAAATCACATGTGACACATGTGGAGGAACTAATAAAACAACTTACTGCAAACAAGTCATTATGGCATGGAAGAAGTTGATTTCATCGCCCGTCAAAACAACGCTTTCAGCAACAACTACAATCCAGGCTGAAGAAACCACCCGAATTTCAGTTGGAAGGACGGAGGTAACACTCAAACCCTACCAGGATTCGAAAAAAAGCCAATGAATCAATCTTTCCAACCAAAATCACAATTCCAAGAACAAAGTTCCAGTAGCCATCAGAATCCGAGCTACTCCAAACTCAAGGAAATGTTGATCCAAATCATGACCAAGACAAATGAAGCAGAAAAGAAGACCGACTCAAGAGCCGTTGATATCAGCGGAGTATTGTTAAAACATGAAGTTGACCTGAAAAGCCAACAAGCATCGTTGCAGAATTTAGAAACTCAGATCGGACAGATCGCCCGATAATTGTCTTAAAGACCACCTAGCGCTCTTCCAAGCAACACAATCACAAACCTGAATGCAATAGCCAACACTATTACATTAAGAAGTGGCACAACCATTGTTGCCTCACCAACCTCAGAACCAGTTATGGAGAAGGAGTCCCTGACAAAACGCAGGAGATACTAGTTCTAACAGGCACCGTACAACCTAAGGAACTAGTCCAAACTTATGTTACGCCTACTCAATACCCTAGACGGCTGAACCAAGAGAGATTGGAAGCTCAGTACGGAAAGTTTTTAGAACTCTTCAACCAACTCCACATCAACAAGCCTTTCGTCGAAGACATTGATCAGATGCCGAAATATGCAAAATTTCTCAAAGAAGTGTTGTCAAACAAAAGGAAGATGGAGTAGCTCTCGCATGACACCTTGAGTGAAGAATGCTCAGCAGTCCTCCAAAATAAGCTACCACCAAAAATGACCGATCCAGGGAGCTTTACTATCCCATGTCTCATAGGAAATTTGTCTGTTAGCAATTCCCTGGCCGACCTAGGAGCTGGTATTAACTTAATACCTTATGCGGTTTTTGCATAACTAGGGATAGGAGAACCAAAGCCCACCCGCAAGAGCATTCAGTTAGCTGACCGATCCGTTAAATACCCTTGGGGCATTGTTGAAAACATGCTTGTTAAAATTGACAAATTTGTTTTCCCATTAGATTTTGTAATTCTAGACATGGAGGAAGACAAAAGTGTACCTCTGATTTTAGGAAAACCCTTTTTAGCCAATACAAAGGCTATTATTCATGTTCGCACCAGAAAACTCACTCCCAAGGTCAATGACGAGGCTATCACTTTTGACATAGGAAAATCTATGCAACATCCACAACATCAAGATGACACATTATATTGTGTTGACATCATCGGTTCTATCGTGAGTTGCTATGTGCGGAAATCTTCCATTAACACCCCACTAGAAACACAAATCTTAACTGATGTTATCACCAAATCCATTTTAGAAAACGATAATCTCAATAATAATCAAGAAACATCATAAGTAGTTTGTGAGATCACCGAGTGTAATGAAAAATCAAAACCATCAATTGAAGAACCACCAACTTTAGAATTAAAAGAACTCCCAAACCATCTCGAATACGCCTTTCTAGAAAAATACTCTCAACTCCAAGTAATTATTTCATCTCACCTCTCTAAAGAAGAGAAAGACGAACTTCTTAAGGTTCTCAAAAACCATAAGAAGGCTATCGCATGGAAGATCATGGATATCAAGGGCATCAGTCCCTCCATTTGTACTCACAAAATCCTCATGGAGGAAGAATGCAAACCCGTGGTCCAACATCAAAGACATCTCAATCCCAACATGCAAGATTGGTGAAGAAGGAAGTAATTAAACTCCTTGATGCCGGATTAATCTACCCAATCTCATATTCACCTTGGGTTAGTCCATGTCAAGTAGTACCCAAAAAGGGAGGAATGACAGTTGAAATGAACGAGAAGGACGAGCAAATGCCAATGAGGACAATCACAGGCTGGCGAGTTTGCATTGACTACCAGAAGCTTAATGATGCCACAAGAAAATATCATTTTCCACTTCCTTTTATCGATCAAATGATTGAACATTTATCTGGAAAAATGTTCTATTGTTTTCTTAATGGATTCTCCTGATACTTTCAGATTCCCATTGCTCCTGAAGATAAGGAGAAAACCACCTTTACAAGTTCGTATGGGACCTTCGCCTACTGAAGAATGACATTTGGGTTATGTAATGCTCCAACCACTTTCCAGCGTTGCATGGTGGCCATCTTTCATGAAATGATCGAAGACTCTATGGAAGTTTTCATGGACGACTTCTCAGTCTTTGGAGACTCCTTTGATCATTGTCTGACAAACCTAGACAAAATGTTGGCTAGGTGTGAGGAAGTGAATTTGGTACTCAGCTAGGAAAAATGCCACTTTATGGTCAAATAAGGCATTGTTCTCGGTCATAAGATATCCCAAGCATGACTAGAAGTTGATAGGGCAAAAATCGAAATCATATCCAAACTTCCGCCACCAACTTCAGTCAAAGCCATTAGAAGATTTCTAGGTCACGCAGGATTCTATCGTCGCTTCATAAAAGACTTCTCCAAAATTTCTAGACTTACGACCAAACTTCTGGAGAAAGATGCACCGTTTGTCTTCTCTGAAGAATGTGTTGAATCATTCAACATATTAAATGACAAACTTGTCAACGCACCAATCATGACTACACCCGATTGGACCATTCCATTCGAAATCATGTGCGACGCAAGTGACTTTGTAGTTGGATCCGTACTCGGGAAACGCAAAGAAAAGCATTTTCATCTAATTTACTATATAAGTAAAACTCTTAATGATGCACAAGAAAATTACACCACAACAGAACAAGAGTTATTAGCAGTAGTTTTTCCCTTCGAAAAATTTAGATCCTACCTAGTTCTTTCCAAAACCATAGTTTACACGGACCATGCCAACATACGATACCTTTTCAACAAGCAAGATGCAAAACCCAGACTTATCCGATGGATTATACCACTCCAAGAATTTGACATAGAAGTCAAGGACAAAAAAAGAGCAGAGAATGTAGCCGCAGACCATCTTTCACGCTTAGAATGCCCAGCTTCAGAAGAACATCACGAGGAAATTATCGATGATAATTTTTCACATGAGGTTCTCATGCATATCCAAGCAGTCATGCAGGATGAGGATGAAAGCCCTGGTTTGCCGATTTCGCGAACTATTTAGCCTGCAGAATCCTAAGAAAAGGGCAAACTCATCAACAACGGAAGAAATTCTTCTCCAACCTTAAGTTCTATTTTTGGGAAGATCCTTACTTGTTTAGGATAGGTGTCGATAAGGTTGTTCGTAGGTGTGTATCAGGAAAGGAAACCTTAGATATCCTCAAACACTACCATGAAGGACCTACTGGCGGACACACAGTACCGCCACCATAGTCAGGAAAGTGTTTGACACGAGATTCTTATCGCCTACAATATATAAGGACACACATGCTTTGATCCAGGCATGCCATGCTTGTCAAAGAGCCGGAAACATCTCAACCAAAAATTTCTTGTCTCAAAAAGGCATTCAAATATGTGAAGTCTTTGATGTATGGGGAATAGATTTCACGGCACATTTCCTAACTTATTGGGAAATAAGTAGATCCTTGTAGCAGTTGACTACGTGTCTAAATGGGTAGAAGCACAAGCTCTTCCCACTAATGATGCTCGAGTAGTTGTAAGTTTTCTGAAAAAGTTATTTTCACGTTTCGGTACTCCAAAAGCCCTAATCAGCGACAGAGATACTCACTTCTGCAACGCTCTAATGGACAAAGTCTTAGCACGATACGGAGTTCACCACCGATTGGCAACACCATATCACGCTCAGACTAGTAGGCAAGTAGAAGTCTCGAATCGAGGAATAAAAAGGATACTCGAAAGAACTATAGGAATGAATCGCAAAAATTGGGCAGAAAAGTTAGATGACACTTTGTGGGCCCTTAGGACAGCCTACAAAACCCCCCATAGGAACAACACCTTTCAAACTTGTTTATGGGAAAGCATGTCATTTACCCGTAGAACTGAAACACAAGGCTTACTGGGCTCGTAGAGCGGTAAATTTTGATCAAACACCCGCCGTTAAAACCGGGAAGATTATATTCACGAGCTAGAAGAACTGAGAGCACTGACATATAAAAATTCCTAGTCTTACAAAGAAAAGACTAAACGTTTACACGACTCCCATTTGAAGGGAAACAAAAAGTTTCAAGTTAGAGATCGGATAATGTTATATAATACACGTTTACGTCTTTTCCTAGGAAAACTGAAATCTCGTTGGACAGGTCCATACATAGTTGAATCAGCTTTTGATTATGTAACAGTCGAGATTTCAAATTCTAACGGCCACAAGTTCAAAGTTAATGGACATCGATTAAAACCATACATCGATGGGCCATTCGAAAATGTCTCGGAGGTGGTAATCCTCCACCAAAACCAATTAACATACTAGAAGTAGGGTCCGGCCAAGACCCTCGTTAAACCAGGCCTTGTAAATATGTTCCTTTGTTTTAAAAAAATAAAATAAAGATAATAATAATAACAATAATAATAATAGTGTCTCAAACACGAGTGCATGCCTCTAGAAGCACGGTCCTGTGCCACAAAATACGGGCCGGAATCTTCGCTGCAAAAATCTCAGTCACACTAGTTTGTAGCAGAACTGTCAGGTCAAAATCACGGGACTGTGCTTCACTAAGCACGGGGTTGTTCCTGACAACTGCTTGGCTATAAATTGCACCTCTTGCTAATGCATTTCTTGCACCAAATCAAACACAAAAACTCTCCCCTTAGAATTCAAAATGCCTACTGAGATGAATGAATAAATTCTCGTTCCTCGTCAACCGAGGAACGAAACCCGGCACATTTCCAAAACCGAGCAACTCATAGAACTTCAAGAGCTTGTTAAGGAGCTCACCGAAATAAATCTCCTTGCGCAGATGCGCCTCATCCAACTCACCGAGTCTGTGGAGAGCATAAAAATGGAACTTTGAGTCATTCGTTTCACGAACTTTCCTCCACTCGGCCCATTCGATGGAGGAGATCCTTTCAATGGAATTTAGAGGCATTAATTTTTATGTTTTCATGTGTAATCAAGTGCAATAAGCACAAAGTTTAGGACTTCGAGCTTAACCCGATAAAAACTCATGTTTTAGGAAAACCGAACTTATCCCAAATTTGTAACTAGGACCTTTATTTAATGAAAAGTTACTTTAGGACAATCAAACTGTTTAATTAGCATCTTAAACATCATTCCAAGAATTCCTATTCTCGTGTTTTGCTGAAAAATCAAAGAAAAAACTCAGTGGCATAAAACATGGGGATTTGCTTCATGAAGCACGGGACCGTGGGCACTTTAGAATATTCAGCATGAAACATGCTGACTCCGTACAATTCTCTGAATCAGAAACATTTATTTCCCTAGCAGCACGGGGCCGTGCTCGACGTTCCAGTATCTATATAATGCATGCAAATCTCACTATTCCATTCATACCAAACAAAAAATTACTGAAATGGTAAAACAAAAGAATGGAATGGAGACCAGTGAGTAGGGAATTCACACCTTGAGGAAGAAATCAATAGGCTCCAAAGCATCGTAAGAGACCAAGTCGAGAGTAACATCCAAACTGAAGCTTTCTTGATCGAGCTGACAAACAAAGTCGAACTGCTTAGGTTTGAGAATTTCCACATTGTTGAAAGTCACAACAAAGATGTGGATTTCAAGCTCATCTATCTTAACTGAGTAATTTCAAAGCTCGACAAAAAACTTTCCGAGCTGTTGGAAGCCAAAAGATCCCCACCACACATTCAAGACTTGTTCGGGAATGGTGGTCGTTAGTAGTTCAGACCTTGTCTTGTTAGGATTTACTCTTGCTAGTTTCGTGTTTTAGTGTTCGGGATTGTTGTTTTAATTTTCTTTATGATGTTTAATGAATTTAAATAAATCTATTAGGAATTTTTATTTCTATTTGAACCTTAATCCTCAGAGATATCAGTTAAAAACTAACCAGCTCGACAAATAAACAACAAACAAAGAAAAACTTGACTGCTACAAGCAGCACGGGGTTGTGCCCCACTCTAAAGTGCAATTACGAGTTTTTCAATAAAATAACATTTTCCTCAAAACTTAACCCTAAAACAACTTCATCCACAACCGAAAACCAACGCCCCTTAACCAAGTACTAAAATTTTAGCCTCAAATCTTCGATTTCCAACAAGAGGTATGTTAATTTGGCGATTATATTGTTCAAATTCATCATTTTAGGTCTAAAATAAACCCCAAATCTTACAAAATGATGATAAATCGGGTCTAAACTCGCGAAATAGATGGTTCAATGATTTAAATCTAGGGTATTGATTTGACCGATAGATTTGCACTTAAGTTTAATAAAGTTTTGTTGGGAAAAATCATTCGGGTTCGGGTCTTGGATGATTCATATAACAAAATCAAACCCGAATGATATTTAGAACCGGATTAAATCGCAAGTTTGAGTCTAGACAATTAAAGAATTTGAATTAAAAACAAGGGTTGTGCTTTGCAAAAACGGCCCCGTGGTCAACCACAGGTCAACAAATGTCAAAAGTCGGACAAATGGTCAAAACTCCAAAACAACCACAGCATGGGGACGTGCTTTTTAGAAGCACGGTAAAGTTCTTTGCCCTCAGCATGGGGACATGCCTCTAGAGGCACGATACCGTACTTTACCTTCTGTTCCACGTTTTCAGAAAATTTTAAGAAAATTAAATTGATCTGGTTATAATGATCTGGTTATAAAATCACATATGGCTGAATACGGGGATGACGAGCATACTTTCTTAATCTTTCACGAGGATACAGAAAGAGATACACGTTTCTAAAAAAGAATGGGCTACCTTAACAATCGGCTCCCGAACCATATTTCGATGCTTGCAAGGAAACCTTAAGGAAAGTAAACCAATGGGGAGATACAAGGAGCTTGTAAAAGGGTCGTGGATGCGTGTTCTAAATCAAAAGGGTAAAGCAGTAACTGAATTGACAAGGAGTTTTAGCCTCATTCTTTATCAAGACAAAGGATTTGTATATTTGGGACGAAGATGTTATTGAGTTCAGGTGTGGGGGATAGTGGTACAAGACATCGGTCACCCAGCTTGGGATCTATTTGGGTCTGTATACGAGTGATGAAACTGACAGACCCATTTGGTACAATTCCATGACCATATTTGCATATAAAGATGCTGATGAGTCAGTAGAAGCAGGTCACACCAGATTACAAGCATTGGAACAATTGTGCTTTGGGGAAGAAAACTACTGTCCAAACAGTACCAAAAGCTCCGCCTTACCCGACCCACTGATGAGATACATTCACCGATTACTGACCCACACAGTCACTACACGTGGTCGGAGTGGGGGGTCGTGAACTTGAGGAATTTGTGTCCCTTTATTGCATCAATAATGACACACCCTGCAACATCATATACTTGTTCTGTCAACTATTCAGAACCAATGCAAATGCAAGGAGCCCGAATACCCCGATCTTTGGTGGCACATGGATTTACAAGCTTTACAAAGCTTATCGTGCAGACATAGAAGAAACACGAAGCCTGAACCCAATCGCACTTGACCTCAATTTCTGTATCAGCATGAAAATGGTCCAGCAGATTGGCAGGAACCCAGACCAGTGGAGGTTTCAGGATGCGCTGAACCAGATTTGGGATCCTGAGGACACGACTGATATGACTATCCAGGACATACCCGAGAGGAGAGGAGGACCACGAGCACGACAGACCTGCCGCCGCACTTACTCTCAGCAGGGAGGCCCATCATCATCAGGGCCCCAGCTCGTCGTACCACAGCTAGTACTCTTTTGAGGTCCTATGCGGGCTCATTGACCAGTTCCAAACTCACACCACCGCCTCTTTTGACAGGTTATCAGGACAGATTGCGGACTCAAACGCATAAAGAGCGGCAGACTATGCAGAGACGAGGCGGGAGATAATCGTTTGAATGAGCATATGGACAGGCAGTAGGGACCCTTTGACCGGGATTACATGGGTAACTAACGAGCAGCGTCACTTGTAGGTCTGGTATGGGCATGGTTATGGGCGGTAGTACTTCTATGACATTATTATTGTGTTTTTTGAAAAATTTACATTTTGTAGTTGGTTTGTTTGGTACTTATTATGGCCATGGGTGCCAAGACACTTTATTAGGAACAGATTTAGCCCGCTTGGGCAGGATATGAATGATTTCATACCCAATTTTCAGTAGTATTATGCTTTGGTTGCTTGCTGTTTTTATTATTCAGGTACAATACAGGAAAAAAGATGTAAAACAGGGGACGATTTGTCGAAATTTCATTAACCCGTAGGGAAGTTCCTTTCCATTTTACCCACTATACTTCATATGAATATTTTTATGAATCTTTTCACATTCAGGACAATGTGAGATTCATGTGTGGGGAGGGGAATGAATTACTTGACCAATTGCTTGCTAATAAACAAAAAAAAATTGTAGCAAACAAAGACTATTTCTGTTACAAAACCAAAAGAAAGTATAAGAAAATTTTATTGCAAATAACCATATAAAAATCTATTATAACTAAAAAGTGAAAAAGTAAAAAAGAAGTTTTGTAATACAGAGAATAAATTTATGCAAAATATGGCATTTATACCCAATTCCTCCGTTAAGTGAGATAAACCTCATGCCATACAAATATTTTTCGGAATCTTTGAGAGAGTCATATGTTTCGTGTAATTTAGAACTTGTCGCTAATATTCATTTTAAAGGTCGCACGAAACGTTATGTAAGGAAGAAGGTAATATTGTCACCATTCCCTCAAACCATTCTCCAAATCACAAAACCCAGAAAAAAAAAAAAACTTATCCAATAACCTTACCACCTTATCCATCTCATTGGTAAAATACAACACTGGTCTTTGGCGGACCCTAAAGAACTGGAAATGCATGCTTTCGATTTCAATTTCCTTTGCTGCATACATTTCGCAAAACCTAGGTTGCCTCCAGAACTTAAGGAGATAATCTTTCTCTTTAGCAATGAGGTGAGGAAAAAGTGGCGCCAAGACGACAAAGGCCACCATTTTGTGGAATTTCCAAAAGCGCTATGAAAAGAAGATCAAAAAGATACGAACGATGATTAGGATGCGGAAACAGGTCCCACGAAGGAAGATGTAGAAAAATTTAAACTCAGTCTCAACATGAATATACCGAACTAATGAAGGTGGGGGCAATTAGGCTCAAATTTGAATGATCCATTAGAGTTGGGAGTTATGTTCAGAGCAAGATTGAGAAAGAACTAATCCACATCCTCGACAAAACTAGTCTTGACGATCTTACCTTAAAAGAGTCACTAGTTTTGTGAAAAAAAAAACAATCGGGAGAAAAAAAGCTAACCATTAACGACATCTTAAGATTCCCTAAAATCAGCTGAATTTGTATTTACCATCCTCATCCTCATTAACCTAAACCCTTGAACCACAAATACCAATCCCTACTTAAACAAAACCAACCCATATTACCTTCTGATCTATGCAACCATTCACAAATGTGGAGATTTGAACTTGTTACAAGCTTATTTATCACAGGTTACTTCTTGGCTAAGAGTGTTCACGTACATACATCACAGGTATGATCAGATATAAAACCGAGTGTGAGTGAACATTGTGAGAACGTTACGTTTTGCATAAACAGAAGCTTATAAAAACAAATTATCATTTTGTATATCATTACATACATTCTTATGATTTAAATTTGGTTAAGTTTGTTCCCATTATCTTAGAACACTTTTGGGGATGTTAAGTTATGGTCCTAATTTGCTATTTTTTGAGAATATATATAAATAGCTTGCTTGAGGATAAGCAAGGTTCAAGTGTGGTGATGTTTGATGTATATAAAAATAGTCATCTTTTTAGCATCAAAGAATCTCTAAGAACTGCAGCTTCTATCAAATAATATAGCTCAAAAGGATACTTACCATATTAAAATGTATTTCCAGGTAAACCCTAGCCTTAAACGAAGAAACAAGCGAAAAGCCGAAGAAAAACGAAAGAAAACACCTGAAAACTCCCTCGTGCCCCATGGACACGCCCCATGCCTTTAGATGCAAGAAAAGACAAAAATCTAGAAGAAAGACAAAATACCGGATACAGAAGCATGGGGCCGTGCCTCAGAAGGCATGGGGCCATGGTCACCTTTCAGAAAAGACATAATAAATATAACAGATCACCAAAAGCATGGGGCCGTGCCTCAGGAAGCACACCCCCGTGATAAGTCAGCATGTACGATCTGACATAGCATTTAAAGCGACTGGACCCCTAGACACGGTGACGTGCCTCATGAAGCACGGGGTCATGCCTGCCTCTCCAGACTACCTATAAATAGAAGAGCATCTTGCCTTGATCAAGTGCGCTTGAAGAAAAGTTCAATACGGGTTTTTCTTATAAAAACACTCATATTACACTCATATTGAAGATCTTGTGAGGAGTTTGAAGGCTTGGAGGTTACCACATCATCCATCATCCATCATCCATCATCATCATTATCATCCATCACCATTAAAGACGGAAGATTCATCCAACATTTGGTTAGATTATTCTAGTTTGATCATGTGTTTGTTATCTTCATCTCTTTTGGGCCATGCTCATTATGAGCTAAACTCCATTTAAGATCTAAAATCTGTGAAGAAGCTTTGTTTTACTTGATGATTATGTTTAACATGTGATTTAGTTTGGTAAAGTAGATGGTTATTTTGCAATTATCCTTTGATGAAGAAATGTTTTATCAAAATTATCTCAATACATCAAGGTTGATGACTAAAAATCATTCATGTTCACTCATGTTCTTGGAGATTGGAAATGGAAAAAAGAATACCTTGATAACTTATTCAAGATAAAACGTGGATCCTTATGTTGTACTTAGAAATGATGAGATATAAGTTATGATCTATTTCTCTAGTTTTGATAATTCTAAAATAACATTGTTAACACGATTGCTAAGATTATCATGCTAGTTAAAGAAATCATATGTGAATGGAATGTGTAACTATAACCTAATCAAATCAACCAAAGGGAGGTTGTGTGAGTTAACTACAACCACTCGAAGTTGTTAGGATTGGTATTTGAGAAATTTAGGTCAATCCTAATCATTCATACTTTACCAAACTACTTGTCTACTTAAATTGACATTCTCGTGGTAGCATGATATTAAGCATAGGATGGACTTGAAAGCATGATACTTTCTTTTATGTCATAAAATATGTTCACTTAGTATTCTACATATATGATATGTACACTTGCATATTTTGTGTGTGTTTAGTCTTAGTAGAAATCACTTTTATAAATTTAAAACACGATCTTGTGCGAAAGCTAAAACCCATCCATTATAATTTTACTAACATGCGCAGACAACATCAGAAACGTTTCATAACCATCTCCTTTAAATCATCCCACCTCATAGCCTTAATCTTTTCCCGGATCTTTCTCTGCTTCACATTTTCCCACCAAAACATAGCCTCATCACCAAAAAACTGGGTAGCATAACCCACCTCTTGGTCAGGACGACACTCGCTAATTCGGATAACCTTGTCCATTGCGGTTATCCACTGGAGAGTAGCAATTGTATCCCCTAAACCAGTCAGCTTTGGCGGGTCACAACCTTTGAACGACTTGTAATGACACCCACCTTGGCCTCTCCTTCCCTCACTAACTTACACAGACCTAACATCACTCGAGTTACCTTTCTCATTCTCATCACCCTTCTTACCACTCTCCCCTGTCCTCTCAGCGGTCCTTGCATGACTTACTAGGATGCAAATTCTTCACTGCAGCAGCTACAGCTTGAGCAATGATGGCTTGAATAGCAGGATCAAGTTGATACCCTTCAATGTTGCTCTGATCTTGCACAGTTGCACTTCCTTCCTCTCTTGTGTTAATAACTGGTTCTTCAAAAGGTTCCCGGACAATAAGTGGCCTACTACGACGTCCAGTACGACCTCCTTGACCAACAACCTTTCTTGCTCCAGCCATTCGTATTCTATAAGGAAACACAAACTTCATCACTCAAGGAACTGTTTAGTACAAGGATAGTAAGGCTAACATGTAATAATAGTGGCCAGCTGTGATTAGCGAATCACGTTACTCTCCATGTCATATACACTTCCCTTTATGAGTCCACTTGTGCTAGGTTCTACTTTCAAATGGTTAAACAATCAATCACAATCCACAAACAATCAAATAATCCCATCTCAAGCAATGAAGCTAACTTTCTTACATTGCACCTGAAATTTATCATATACTTTACCTTTACTTAGCTTGCTTGGGTGACACATGTCTTTCTTAAACTAGCATCTTTTATCTTTTCTTTTTTAAGTCCCATTCTCTGTTCAAGTTTAAGCATGTAGGATGCTTATTTTTCTCGAACTTATACTCTGATACCCACATGTAAAGCCCCGGTCCCGGTGCCCTACTTTGGACGTTCGATTTACTCATAAACACAGTTCTAAATATCATAGTGAATTAAACTTTTTGCGGAATATAAAACTTCAACTTATATTACATAATCATTCAATCTTTTCATAACAATAAAACCCTTGTCTTTAAACATAATATAAAATGTCAAATTAAAACATCACATCATTCTTCTAAATATGCCAGCCTCTTCAGTACAATGTCATGTGTCTTCGCTCAAGCTAGTTGCCTTAGCCTATTCACATGTGTGCATACTAAAAGTCAGCTACGCTGAGTGAGTACTAGTTAATCCGATAACATACTTTACATTCACATATACATGCCCGAAGGTACGTATTACATACTTAACATGTATATCATTCTTCCATATACACATACTTTCATTCTTTCATACTTTCTTTCTTTAACATGCACAGTACATTCATAACTATTCTTACATTATAAAGAGCATTTCGCCTTACATACCTCGGATAATATTAGGGTCCGGTGCCTTTCATTCTCGGATCTTATTAGGGTCCGGTACCCTCCATCCTCGGATATTATAAGGGTCCGGTGCCCTTCATCCTAGGATATTATTAGGGTCCGGTGCCATTCTTTCCATGCCACCATACCATCATACATTCATTCCATTACTATAATATTTATGTAATTACATACATACTCTTAACATTTCCTAAACCATTCATAGATCATTCATACCACATTCATATATCATTCATACATCATTCATAGCATATTCACATATCATACACTTACCACTTAAGGTAAGTGTATTAACTAATCACATCGAGTATGCACACAGCCCCGAAAACATAACAAGGAATTGGGGCTAGAAACTCACCTGGGTCCGATTCCTTTCAAACTTAACACTAATCCCTTTCCTTAATTGTGCTTAGCTAACTGTTAAACATATATATATATTTGTTAAGTAACCAT
This sequence comes from Bidens hawaiensis, assembly GCF_021521415.1. NCBI lineage: Eukaryota > Viridiplantae > Streptophyta > Magnoliopsida > Asterales > Asteraceae > Bidens > Bidens hawaiensis. Next base: position 137,317 of record NW_027505792.1, read on the forward strand.
GTAATTAATTAAGTTGGTATTTTAGTTAACCAACGTACTTGCTAAGTTAGGCTCATTCGTTTAGTTTATACTTATGGAATAGCTTTGTTTTAATTAGGATATAGGCTTAGTAAGCTCTTAGTTAGACCATGCCCAACAGTCAATAATGGCATCTGGGCCAACTGGAATCCAGGCCCAAACCCGAAACAGAAAACCGAGTAGCCGAGAACTCAAAACAGAGAACTCAAAACCGAGAACTCAAGATAGAGAACTCAAAATAGAGAAGACAAAACAGAGAACTCAAAACAGAGAACTCAAAACCGAGAACTCAAAACAGAGAACTCATGACAAAGAACTCAAAACAGAGAACTCAAAACCGAGAACTCAAACAAAGAACTCAAGAAAGAGAACTCAAATCTGATGCTTTTCTCCTCTTTCTTTCTTCTCTTATTTTGCTACGTCGTTGCTGCCTCTATTATTATTATTTATTTATTTATTTATTATTTTTATTATTATTATTATTAGCATATTGTTATTTTTCTTATCCATATTACTCTTATTATTATTATATCATCAAGATCTAACTCGTTTTCGGTATAAAGTTTGAACCTTTATCGATTTCCAAACCCGATTTAGCTAGATGTAGAATACTAAACGAGCCAAACTTAAATAATGAGTTGAATGAATCTGACTCATAAAGTTCACATTTTAACATCAAGTTTATATTTTTATTAATCCTTAGACCCCGATCTAAGGTTCTACAAATTTTCATAGAAAACCAATACCAAATGAACAATCTTTAGGATAACACGTACCTTAAACGGACCAATTCTTAGGCTTAACGTTTGTCCTAGTTAAGCTTTGATGATCTTTTGTTATTTTAGTGATAATAAGAATGCTTGATCTTTCTTGATAAGGTCCAAAATCTCTAAGAGATTTGGGGGTGCGTGTGTTTTTGAGTGTGTATGGAGGCTAGAAGATAAGAATGAGGGTTTTAGGGTTTCAGGGAGATTTAAGGAGTATATTTACCCTTAAGCCCATGGACATAAGGCCCATAACCATCCCTTATTCTATCTTCCATTGTCCAAGCTCACACCCTATTATTTAGTTAACTTAACCAAATAATAACAAACTCTTAAGTAAATGAAATTTCTTTTATTTTATATATGTTTTATTAAAAGGTAGGATGTTTTACATCACTACAAAAGAATACTCAAACAAACAGGATCACAAGCACAAACGTGAAATAAACTAAAAACAGAATAAAGAAAAGATAAAAAAATATTTACAAAATGGCTATATCATCAACTAGGAGTGTTCTAAAAAAAATCATTGTACCCCCGGCAACGACACCCAAAATTTACGTGTGTGAATATATATATATATATATATATATATATATATATATATTTAAGTTCTTAATTAAAATTTCCACACAAATTGTGTTTTAAAAGAGGTTTTCACCTATGAAGAAACCACACACGAAATGCAAGTGTACCTATTGAGTATAATATAGTGACGGTAAGAACCGGATATCAATCCGTGGATACGATGAATTTTTCGAAACTAAATATTTTGTTAACGTTTAGCCAGTTAACAATCATAAGTTGGTTGGTTTTAACTTAAGTAACATGCAAAATATTACAAGTAAGCTAACAAACACAAAGGCAACAATCAAAGAGAAATATCACTTTAATCTCGAATTCATTCAGCTACAATGATGATAAGCATTAATGCATGGCAAGATCACAAAACACATAAATAAGTAGATTCTCAATAAAGATATCTAATCATGTGACTTGTCAGAAAGTTAGAATGAAAGATACTAACTAACCACCTAAATCCATTCAATTAAAACGAGTGATATGATTATGTCAATGTTTATAAAGATATGGACTAGTTTCCTGTCACGGTTGACTATTCCAATAACTTTTTGGAAAGATATCATGATAAACATATAATACACCTAAAGTTGTTTAAAGTAAGCAAAATCATGCACTTCTTCAAGTTATATATTTCATATTAAGATTATACAAGCTAATAATTCGTGTCCGCAAATCCTAGACAAGCATAATACAAAATATGACAAAAATATAAATACTTTTTCTTTCCAAACATAAGCTTAAGGATGCACATACAAGAGTTTTCATAGTTATACAAGACTTTATTCACCATTCCTAGCTCAAATACCATAGATTAGCACAAAGACATACAAATAAATGGATAGATTCATAAATCATGAGTTTTCCAACATAACATAATCATACATCCACAAGTTTTGAACAACAATAACATTTGCACACACAATATCATTGAAGAATAATCATGAAATTGCTATAACACTAACACAATCCTTGCCAATAATCCATAAATACCATCAAAAGTTACTAAAACTTCATCTAAATTAATGTGATACAAAGAGTTTAGCTCATCATGAGCTCAAGAACAACGTACAAGCTTGAAAGTATAACAAGATTCCTGTCTAAAGTAACAAGAAATAAAACCAAAAGTCCATGCTAGATGATGTGGTTGATGAATGATGATCTTCTTATTTTGAAACCCATGTTGGATGATTGAAGATGGATGGAAATCACCAAATATTGGAGCTAGAACAGTGGGTTCAAGCTCCCCCTAAGCTCCTCTAGAAATTGTGCATCCCCATCTGAAGAGTGCTCTGGTTACTTATATAGAAAAACATAAGCATGGCCTTGCTTCTTTCTTGACAAGGAACTGCTTCAATTTTGGCAAAGCCATACTTGTGCTAAGACAAGGCCTCGCTCCTATTAGGTAAACACGCCCTGTTTATTATCAAGCAAGGCCACACTTCTGTTTTTCAAGGTCATGCTTGTGACTTGCAAGGCCACACTTGTTAAGCAAGGCCATGCTTCCTATCTTGTTAGTGCCCATTTGCTTCTCACAATCACAATCCAAGACCATATCATAATCAAGACCACTTTTTGGAAATCATAAGCCATCTCTTGGAGTACTTGCTAAAATCTTGGAGTATGGAGACCACAAAGATATCACATGCAATATGATAGGGAGCTTGGTGCAGGGCATGGGCATGTGTATGTTTGAGTTTTCAGCACTTCACAAAAACATATTTATTTGATCTGTAATACTTTTTCATTTTTATTCACAATTCTTCACAATTATAACTATCAAACCTGAAATTTCACAAATAATAACATTAAGTGTCTAATCTCATGAAATTACCAATGTTCAACAATAAAACGGGGGTGTAATCGAGCAATAAATATGTGTAATTTTTTGCATATCAAAAATCGATTGTTTTATGGCATGTAGTAATTTTGCTGCCAGTTTGCCTATTGGGTCAGTTACCGTGTTACCAAGAGGGCTCTCGAATCACTGCCAGTTAGTCTTCTCGGCTTCTAAGCGTAGATTTGATCCAATTCCCTTTAAGTTTTTCAACTCATGGTTGTCATGTGTAGGTTTTTTGGAGGTTGTTACAAAATTTTGGGTGACTATTAAATGCAGAATACCAAAGAGTTGATTTTGATGTGGAAGCTTAAACAGCTTAAAACATATACAAAAGTTTGGAGAGCTAAATTGAAAGATATTGGCGAGACTGAATTGCACACTTGACAGGCTTAATTAACAAGAATGAGGTTAGGGAAGAAGTGGCTGGTATGTCGGATATTGACAAAGTGACTCGTGCAAGTTGCAAAAAGGATATTTTGGAATTAAATCTGAAAAAGAACCTAGATTTATGTCAAATGTAACATCCCAAAATATCTAGAAAAATTATAGTAAAATATAATTTAAAGGAAAAGTTTACTTGAGTTAGTAGAGATATAATAAAATAATAAAGATGGTTCAAGTAGGCTAATTAGATGGAGTTAAGTATGAACCAAAAAGAAAAGATGGGCCTTAGGTCCATAGGCTTAAGGGAGTATAAATATCCCTTAAACCCTAATCCTTTCCATTTCCATCCATCTTATCCATCTTATTCTCTACACACTCAAAAAGACACACACACCTAGCCACAATCGGCCGCGAGCTAAAGGAGCAACCCGAGACCCAAACCGAGCACATATATTAATAGATCTTGCACGTACTAGCTATATACAAGATTTGAAGTTCATAACCAAGTTAACCGTGACCTAGCGAACATATAAAGGTATGTTATTCATATTAAAGTTTACGTTTTTATGAACGGTTAGCCTTGAAACTTAAAACTAGAGTAGATCGGGTATAAACGAGTATTAAAGTAACAAACTTGATGTTAGAAACGAACTTACTGCTGCATACGTCTCGTTTAAAATAAACCTTAGATCTAGTATTGAACGTTTTTAGCTTAAAGGTCCAATCTGTATGCTTTTCAGGGACGAGTCTTATCCAAAAATGACCACGAGAATACTTACGGGATTGGTTACTATCATATCCAAGGTTTACTTGTTAAAACAGAGATGTTTATGGGGTTAAAATCAAACCCGTAGCTGCTGCTGTAACTTCGCCTTAATCTAAGTTCGCGGGTTGTTAAGTTCGCCTCATCTAAGTTCGCATGTATATAAGTTCGCCTACTGTAAACTTCGCCGCATATAAGTTTGCCTGATATGTAAGTTCGCTTATATATCTAAGTTCGCTTATCAACAAGTTCGCTTATATATCTAAGTTCGCTTATATATCTAAGTTCGCTCATCAATAAGTTCGCTTACATTAAGACCCGGATACATGGCGACTCGTATATGTATACATACAGGTGTACACACGTGATGGTATGCCTTGTAAGGTCTTTAGAGATGAGGTTAAAATACAGGAAAATCATAAAAATGCTAAGTAGAAGTAAGCTAATACTAGGCCATTAGATTAGATCAGATGAGTATTGATAGGAACAATTAATGTATAGTCAGCTGAGCTCAGTTAAGGAAAGGAATAACAATAAACGGAGAACGAAGCAGGATTCAGGTGAGTTTCTAGCCCCATTCCTTGTTATGTGTTTGGGGCTGTGTGCATACTCGATGTGATAGTTAATACACTTACCTTAATTGGTAAGTGTATGCCATGTATGATTTATATGTTAGCTATATATGTCTTGAATGAGAATGAAAGCTTTTCGGTACGTGAACGATCTTCGGATATTGCACGTACTGTCAGGTTATAAATATAGATCTGAATATTGTATGACATGTAAAGATGATTGCTTGTCGGTCTGTGAACGATCTTCGGATGTTGCACGTATTGCCGAGGGAAGTGATTAGTTCCTTACATGGACATTAAATAACAACTTATATATAGTGTTCTTCCTATGAATAATATATTGAGTTCCTCCTATGGATAATGTATAACGTTCCTTCTATGGACAGTATAGTGTTCATTTTATGGATAGTATAGTGTTCCTTCTATGGGTAGTATAGTGTTCCTTCTATGGACAGTATAGTTTTCCTTTTATGGATAGTATAGTGTTCCTTTTATGGATAGTATAGTGTTCCTTCTATGGAAAGTATATAGGGTGTTCCTTTTATGGATAATATATGTATAGAGTGTTCCCTCTATGAGGAATATATAGCATGGGCAATAGTAATAGTTCTCTTAATAGATATTACGTGACGTTCCTCTTATGGATATTTATACGAGGCTAAGATATGTATGTATGTACAATATGTGTATGTACTGTATATCGTCTGATTAACTAGAACTCACTCAGCGTAGCTGACTTTTAGTATGCACGCAGGTGATTTGACCAAAGAGTTAGCATGAGGATGGCACATGGCATGGGTTGAACGGCTGGCATCTGAAGATAGAAGAAAAGATTTTTTAAATATAATGTTTTGTGTGTTATGATATAAAAGAAAAGATTTAATGTTTTGTAACGAGTGATTGATGTTTTATATTCCGCGAAAAGTTTTAATAAACTCTGATTTGTAGAACTGTGTTTATGAGTAAATCCGACGTTAAAGTAGGGCTACCGGGTACGGGGCCTTTCAAAAGGCTAAGGTTCGGTGGGACGTGGAAGGAGATGAAAATAGTAATTTCTTTCATGTGGTCGTTAATGGGAATCTTAGAAGGTCTAATATTATTGGAATTTCAATAAATGGTAATTGGGAGACCGACTATGACTTGGTTAAGGAAGGTTTCTTCAACTTCTGTGAAAAAAAGGTTGGTGAACCACCTGTTGATAGACTTAAGCTTGTGAATTCCAATTTTAAAAATCTTTATGTGTCTTATAGTGCTTGGTTCGAAAGGACATTCTCAACAATGAAGGAGGTAAAAATGTGGTGTGGGAATGAAAAATCCCCAAGTCCAGACGGTTTCACTTTCAAGTTTATAAAGTCATTTTGGGATGTGTTTAGCATTGACTTCTATGAATTCGTAAAAGATTTTGAAAATATTGGCTACTTGGAGAAAGGATGCAACTCATCCTTCATATCTCTTATACCAAAAAAGAAAGACCCAACGGAGTTTAGGGATTATCGTCCAATTAATTTGATTGGATGTATTTCTAAGTTAATTTCAAAGCTTCTGGTTATTAGGCTAAAAAAAGTTATTTCTTTGCTTGTGGGGGATGAGAAAACGGCCTACATTGAAAGAAAAAACATTTTAGACGGGAATTTACTTGTCAACAAACTTATTTCGTGGGTAAATAAAGGAAAGAAAAAAATGTTTATTGTTAAAGGTCGACTTCAATAAAGCCTTTGACTCGGTAAACTGGTCGAATCTAGACTCGGCATTGGGTAGTACGGGCTTCCGATCCAAATGGAGTGGCTGGATACAGTCAAGTCTTATTTCTGGCTGGGCCTCAGTTCTAATTAATGGGTCGCCTACTCGAAAATTTGTGTTTAAACGAGGCATCAGATAAGGAGATCCTCTTGCTCCTTTTCTTTTCATTATTGCCATGGAGGGTGTGACATTCGTCATTTTCGGTTTGATACATAATTGTAATTGTACAGTAAACCCGACCCTTTTGTTTCCGGATACTTTGATATTAATAAAATAGTGTACTTTAAGCTATAATCAAGTTTCATACTTTTCGTTTTCTTATAAGGCTTTTAACGGTATTTAAAACTCTCATTTGATGCTCAAAACGGCGTAAAACGAACTTCAGGGACCAAACTCGCCAAAGAACCAAAGCTGAAAACCAACCCTCCCCCCCCCATAATGGCACACCACACGCACAGCCAGGAGAGGGTAGGCTGGTCGCAGGGCGCAGCCAGCTCATTGTACCAGTTCAGATTCGTTTTTTGATATTTTAACTTGATTTTAAACCCACCAATCAACCAAATTGCATGTAAATATATTGGTAGAGACTTGTGGCAATACCCTAACCCTTCCTCTATAAATGCTAACTTATTTTCACCCATTTCCAGATGCTATCACTTTAAACTCTCTCTCTCTCTCTCTCTCTCTCTATGTCTCCCTCTCTCTCAAATTGGGTTTACAAGCTTCTTTTCCAAGTTCTTGACACTTTGACTTTTTAAAGTCAAACATAAGCTAAACCTTGATTTTAATCTGTTTTTGGTAATTAAAATTTATTATTTTAGTTTGTTTATGTTATAATACTTTACTTCTTTATTTTTCTTTCTTCAATAATGGTTGAGTTAGTTATTTATGCCATCCTAAGGCAAGTTTACATGAAAGGGCTATTTTAGTCCATTTCAACATTTTAATTTGTTTAAGCTTATTGTTTCTTTTAAGATATGAGTTTTCTAAGTTTTGTATTAGTTTTATGGTATTGGATATGTGGTAACCAACCTCGGTATCATACCGAGTCACGGACCGAACCAAAACCGAACTCCCGCTTAACCTCTTTGTTTAAATGATTTGAAACAAGTTGCATGTAAGATTCAAGTTTCTAAGTTATTTTATTTACTTTTTAAATTTTTTGTTATGATATGGGTTTGTTGGAACCAAAATTGGTCATATACCAAGTCTTGAATCAACCTAACCAAACAAACTGAACTAAACCGAGCTCACTCGCTTAAACACACTAGTTGTGTTTCGGGCCACCGAATCTCATATTTTTCTTTAAGATTTTGTTATAAACTAATTTATAAATGTTTTCTCAAAATACTTGGTATGTCGGATCCAACTTTATCCTATAACAAGCTTGGACCGATAAAACCGAACACTCGCTTAACATTGACGTTTGGAGTTTCCTTTTAATAGAACTTCTAACTTAGTTAAGTTTCTGTTTTAAATAAGTTATCTCATGATATTTATCACTTTGGAATGTTGGATTCGGACTTGACAACTTATCAAGTCCTGAACCGACTAAACCGAACACTCGTTAAAATCCCGTTTTGGTATTCGTCTAACAAGGGGCCGTGCACTATTGCATTAAACCAATCCCCTCATATTTACTTAAAAAAGGTTAAGTAAAACCAATGGATAAAACACCAAGAATCGATTTCGATTTAATTTACTTTTCAAACTGACACCTAAATTATTTAGGTTTTTTACACTTTAAATCCCAAAACTTTGTTTACTTATTTAATTGTCATTTTATTTTACTTAAGATTACTCAAGACATCCTACTAACTTAAGGATATTTTAACCTAGGACTCGCATGTTAACTTGTTGAGCTCGTTTTCTCGAAGGTTTCTCTTGACCAAATTCTTCATCAAAGTCACTCATTCCAAGTGAGTAATCACACTCCCTCTTTTTACGTTTTTATACTCTTGGGGGTGATATGCGTACCATATGCAAACTTACATGTTTTAAGACCTCATTACTAAATCCAAAATTCTACATTATGTGTTAATAAGAATATTTTCTTGATCTTTTGTTTATGCCTCAAATTGATTACGTGCACGTGTGTTTATTTTAATGTTGTTGTTGAACCTCAATAAGTATGATCATATGCTCCCCTAACTATTTTAACCTTATGCTAGTAGAATAGAGCCTCATTATCAAGGTATTTTAGCTGTCACCAAATAGAAAGGATCCTCAGTTATTTACTTTACATTTACAATGGTTGTTGCTATATTCTATTTACACATATGAATTGTGATTTTACCTCATTATATATGTACAACAAAAACTAGTGTATTACTTACCAACATTCGTGTTGATCAAATCTATTTTTATGCATGCTACAGCTTTTGCATTTAGGTTGCTTATGAAGTTTGAATACTCATCACTTAGATTTTACCTTTAGGATATTTTAATGAATTAATTATTGTTGTAATTGTTTGTATTTAATCTTTGAAAAAGTTGTATTTGAGTTATTGAATGAAATAAATGAGTTGAGTAAATTTTGTCACTTTAATAGTGTCATTGTGTTCTTAAGCAATCTGTCGTGTCCCGGCATGTTCCGCCACTGTTGGTCGAGGTGTGACAGATGCCACACCCCGACCAAAGGCGGCAGGACATGCCGGGATGCAACAGATTGCCCAAAACACAAGACACTATTAAAGTGACAATATTTAATCAACTCATTTATTTCATAAATCAATAAACAACAAATCTTGTTCATACAAACAAATTGAATACAAGTAAACAAATATATTATTCGTTTTACTAATATCATAACAGTCTTGATAACGTTTTTCGTCAAGTTCTCGAATCAACCAAAGTCAAACCTATAACATTTCATAAAATAAAGTTTATCAAAACAAAGGTTGGTGAGAAATTCATAAGTTTGATCATATAAGTATATAGTGATAAAATGCCACAAAACTTGTATACGAAACAATAAATAAAAGCAATAACTTGGATAAATAGATATCGCTAATAGATTTATGTTAGCGACACCTAGCTATATGGGGATGCCAGATAGTCTAGGATTTTAAAGTTATCGTTAATTGCATTACGTTAACGACACCTTGCTACAAGAGGATGCCAAGTAATCTAGGATTTATATATCAACCAACCAAAAGCGATAAACACATAGGCATAGAATCATAGAACACCAAATCGAGCAATTATTCAAGTAAAGTATACAATAACGTTTGTGGTTTAAGATTCAAGTAAATAAAGCATTTAGTTTGATAAGTATGAAATGTCACCCCCAATATAAAAGATGGAAAACGGGGTATGAATGTACTCACATTCAAGTATAAAACCTAATCGGCAAAAGATGAATAACCGGGTGGATGGAGTTTAACGAGCAAGGCCTAAGTAAAAACAAATGCCTTGAATTAGGCAGGTTGTTTTGGAAATTCTTTAAAATAAAAGAACAGAAGTGTAAATAATTAAAGTAAGGGTTTAAAATGTAACAATTAAAGAATTTATAATAATAACCCTTTAAAATGTAAGTTTGCTAGAAACCGGGTTAAAGTATCTAACCTTAATATTTACTTAACCAATGTTAAGTAATAAGGTAGGAAAAATGCAAAAATGCAAGTTCCTTTGGGATAAAGATACTAAAACGGGTCTTTAACGAGTGTTCGGGTTGTTGGTTCGGGTCTCGACAAATGGTCAAACCCAAAGTCAACTTTCCAAAATATTAACTGTTATGAGATAACTCATTAAAATATAGTAATACTTAACCAAGTATGTAGATCTATTGTATTAGAACTAACAACGTACGTTAAGCGAGTGTTCAGTTTTGTCGGTCCAAAATTTCCAAGTACTTAAAAAAATAATTAAAATCAGTATATAAATATACAAGTCTTGATAGCTAAAAACACACTTGTGTGTCTTAAGCGAGTAAAAATCAAATCGGTTTGGTTTCCATCTCACAATACGTTCCTTGATGGTTTCCATATGCCCAAATATCATAGATCTTGTATAATAATGTACAAATGAAAATACTTAAGAATTACAACTAAAAAGTCAACAACGAGTCTTTTATACAAAAGTTCGGTCTGGTTCGGTTTCCATCTCACAACGAGCTCATAGATGGTCTCCACATACCCAAGACTTGTAAATGTGACAAACAAACTAAAATGAGCAGAATTTAAGCAAGATTAATATGTGCAAACAAGTTATGTGAGTGTATATATATCAAGAACACGAAGTCCTCTATGAAGCATTGCCTTACGAGGTCTGAAACTTAACCAACCGGAGTCGGAGAAGTATCTACCAAAGGTAACAAGGGGTGTGTATTATATATATATATATGTATATATATATATTTATGTTGTACCACCATATACAAGTATTAATAAGATTATATAAGCTAATTAGAATGAAAGATTAAGCTCGGTTTGACATTTGGAAGTCAAACCTTCAAGAACATTAAGAAAATAACAACCTTGAATCTATGGAGTTTGAGAGAGAATTTGGAGATGTAGCAAGAGTAAAATGAAGAAGATAGGTGTGTATATATAGGGTAAGGGTCAAGGCTTCTTTACAAGGTTCTCTTTCATGTTTGTATGTAAATAGATTGGTTAAACAAACAAGCAAAGCACAAAACAGCAAACAAAAACCTCAATAATGTGCAGAGGGGTCTAGGCGCCGCGCGACGGCCTCTCTTGCCCTGGCCGCCGCGTGGCCAAGGCAAGAGAGGCCGTCGCGCGGCGCGGGCTGCCTAGGGGGGCTGGTCTAGCTCGTCTAGTGTGGTTCGTTTCGCGTCCAAAAGTTCGTTTTTGATGTAATTTGATCTTTTTAAAGCCGTTTTCGAATCCGTAAAAGGGTTTTTCAAATTGAATAATTGGGAATGATTTAGTAACATAAAATCTAATATTTTATATATTTGAAATGTTCGGGGTATAAATCGGGTCGGTTTACGTGATAAATGAATACACAAACGAATACAAATAGAAATCGAAATTGACGAATGTCACAACAGAGGGTCTCAATGTTGTTATGAAATCAGCCATCAAAAAGAGTTTGTTTTGCGAGATTTGTCTACCAAATAACGGTCCAGTAATTTCTCACGTTATGTATGCGGATGACATGATGTTTATCGGAGATTAGATTGAAACAGATATAGTAAACTTGGGTAGGATATTGAGGTGCTTTCATCTTGCTTATGGGTTTAAAGTAAACTTCTTCAAAAGCAAGGTGTTTGGTGTTCATACTTCAGACTCAGAAATTGCATCTATGGCTTCCATTATTCATTGACAAGCAGTCTCTCTCCCGGTTAATTCCCTTGGTTTGACGGTGGGTGCAAATATGGGGTTATCAAATAATTGGATTCCGGTTACTGATCGAGTAATAAAAATGTTAAACGACTAGAAAACAAGCACTTTATCTTGGGGGGGGGGGGTACTTACCTTAGTCAAAGCCGTTCTTAGCAGCTTGCCACTCTATTTTTTTTCTCCTTGTTTTATGCACCGTTAAAAGTGGTAGACGAACTAAAAAAATTAGGAAGAAGTTTTTGTGGGGTAGCACGTTGGATAAAAAGAAGATAAATTGGGTAGCGCGGGATAACGTGATTAAACCTAAGAGACTTGAACTCCAATTGACTTTTCCATTTTCACTTCTTTCTTAATCACAAACTCTCCATCTTCATTCACTTCTACCATTTTGTATAAATCAACAAATTCTTTTCCCTGTCTTGAAAGACATCTTTGAATTGTTGTAAGTATGCATCTCTTTTCTCTTTGTCAAACTATGGCATAAAGTTGTTGTTGAATGGAGGTGGAACTGTCTTGTATTTGTCCTGTTCTTTCACTTGATTCAGTATTCCACAAATGTTCCCAGTTGAGACCAAATTCTTAAGAAATTCAGTTTCAACCTTTAGTCTTGTGTTTTGCACCTTTTCTTCAATCAACATCTTCTTTAGACCATCAATCTCAGTGATGTATCTTGTTTGAGATCTATAAATGATCATACAATCATCTTCAAGGCTCTTAATCTTTTCATCACTTATCATTTCACTTGCCTCATACTCATTTATGATACTTTGCTTTCTAAAACACTCACCTTCCAGCTTGCCTACTTTTGTTGTTAGTTCACTAATAAGTTCATTCAAATCAACTGTAGGAGCAGAGTGTACCTGAGAGGAGGTTCCCTTTTCTTTCTCAATTATGGCCATGAATGCCACATTTGCCTTTCTGATGTCATCAGCAATATCCTCCTCATGACTGCTCCAATCAAAACTTCCTTCATGTTGTGTAGTCACTGCTACATTTCCTTGATTTCAGATATGATTTTGATTTGCTGGAACAGTGTTGTTTTGACTATTTTGAGTTCCTTGAAGGTTTTGATTGTGATTCATTTGAGGCTGAAATCCTTGACTATGTTGCATGTTCTGTTGTTGATTGTTCATTTGAGACCGAAAGTTATTGAAGTTTGGATTGAAGTTTGGATTGTAACTGCTGTTGTTATTGAAATTGTTCATCTGATTGCTGTTGTTGTTGAATCTTGGCTGATTTTGCTGGTAATGCTGGTGACCTCTAGATTGATTGTTTTGATATTGAGGTTGACCTCCTGGTTGTTGATTCTGAAATTGATTCATCTGAAAATTTCTTTGTTGATTGCATTCTCTAGCAAAATGACCAGGTTGCTGACAATTGTAGCATATTGCTTTTGACTTGTCAAACCCAATCCTGTCATTTGGACCAGAAACCAGAGATCTACCAGTTCTATTGTACAGCCTTCTACTTCTCAATCCCAACATAGCAGCTTGCCATTTCAAATCCATATCTTCTAAGTCATCTGTATCAATTTGTTCCAAATCATCTTGAACCACACTTGTGTGAATCATGTTCTTTGCAACAAAGGCATTATATGACTCAGTAAACATCGAAAACAAAGCTTGTGTCTCATTGCTTTGAACATGTCCTGTTCCAGGGTTAGGAACATTTCCATTAGACATAGAGGCAGAGTCAGAATCATCAATCAATTGCACATTGAACCGTTGCTGATTTCCTTGAGTGCTTGTGCTACCCCCAATAAAAGATTTTGGAGTCACAACATTATGTTCAGCTGGTTCTTCTATTATGGGAATTTGCTGTTGGTTATTGATGGACAGATTTCCCATTGGTGCAATCAAAGCATTTGAAACATGAAAACTTGGTCTATCTTCCTTGATCATCTCATTCTCAATCATTTCAAGTTCAGCAGCTTGAAGAAAACATACCACATCATCCAATTTCAATTCATTGAAATTTTGCTTTTGAAGGATGAATTTACAAGCAGTATACCATTCTTTTGGCATTGAGTTGAGCAACTTTGTATTCAAATCAAAGTCAGTCATTACATAATCAGTTGTTCTCAACTCATTCACAATACTCAGAAAACGTTCTAGTATTGATTTCAACCTTTCTCCATCTCTATACTTGAACCTTTCCAACTGTTGCTTCAGTCTTTGCTTCTTAATGTTCTTCAATTCAGTGTTCCCTTCATACATCTCAAGGATGGCATCATACATTTGTTTGGCAGTTGTGTGATGAGCCACCTTGGTCAGAATTTCCCAAGACAAACCTAGCTTAATCATAGCCAAGGCTTTGTCATCCACCTTTCTCATCTTTTCACTTATAGCAGCAGTTGCAGTAGCATTTGCACCTTCTTCAACAGTAGTTTGTGGACCATTCTTGATGGAGTTCCACATGTCAATGTCATTGTAGCATACGGCTGCTTCAAAGAGTACCTTCCATTTGATAAAGTTTTCCTGTCCATACAACCTAGGTATCTTGTTAGTAGACACCTCTTGTTCCTCATATCCAGACATTTTGAGAAAACAAATATCAGTTTCTTATAAAAAGTTTTCAAAATAATCAGATCTAAAACCAGAATGCTCAGATCTGATGTGTCTGATGTGATTAGAACAAGATTTAGATATAAAGATTAAAACTTTAAATGAAACAAGGAAGAGAAAACACCGGAAAATTGTAGATCTGAAAGAAAAATGAAAAACAGGGCAGCTGACGTCACAAATCAATCGAACAGTGCTCTGCTTACGTTATTCTTCTTCAAATCTTCAATCAGCAACAATCTTTCTAAAAAATAGCAGTAACCAGCTCTGATACCACTTGTCAGGTCCCACTTTTATGGTCGATTCGGCTCGGATCTTTAATCAATCATGTCATAACTCACACAAAATTAATCGTGTTGACAAGAGAGTTAATGACGGGTTACTATATTTAGAAAGATGACCGTTTGTTAAAGGCGGAATCAATAACAAACATACGGTTGCAATGAATATTCAAAGATAGAAGACACACACATGATTCACTCAAAAGATTTCCATTTATATAATGTTAGTCATACAAAAGAAGTAATCGATTTAGGGTTTATAAGGAATCCTCGGACAGCCGTCACACACACAAAATATTCTCAATTAATGTGTCGTGTGTATTCTGTCTCTCTGTCTCTCTCGGCGGCGTGCCCTAATTATTCTATTTATAGGCCTGCCAACCTAAGACAGCTGTTATTCCTTCTAGAAACCCTATCCGATAGTACATATTCAAATTACATATTCAAAAATAAAACTAAGTGTAAAACAAGTCTTCCGGGTAGGCTTTTCATTAAACTTCAGTCTCCGAGTACACAGTGTACTCGGCCTTCCTTCAGACTTGGTAAACATAGAAGTGTACTCGGAATCAGTTTCCGGGTAGACTTTACTTAAAGAATATTTTACCAAGTAAAATATTCACCGAGTAGACTTCAATCTTCTTGGACTTATCAAACTTTGCCCGACAAATCCTTACGAGCAACCTTGTTCTTCTATGGTCCTATTCGGCTCATTGTCATTGAATAACTTATTGATAAGGCGTACTCAAGAATACATACCTTACTTGAGCAGAACCTTACTCGATATAACTTAGAGATATTCCATTAAATCATCAAGTATACTCGGACCATAATTATTAAAGAATACCTTGCCCGGTCTTCCAATTACTTGGCTTCTTGGACTTGGTTGACCATACCTTACTCGGAAGAGTAAAATACATGGTCTTGAAGAACAATCCTGCTTGACAAAGTGAACCTTGCTCGGATATGCCAAATCAATGATCCTTACTCGGAAAATCAATAAAAAGCATACCTTGCTCGGATATCCACTTAAGAAGTCTATTTGAAGTAAACCTTGCCCGGGAGGCAAAATCTCGTACTCGGCTAAGTAAAAGCTTACTCGAAGGTCCAAGGTGTGCTCGGATTCAATACTTAGCAGTTTCTGAGGAGGTTGAGAAGATTCCAATCTTCCATATTCTTCGTTTTCGGTCAAATCTCCTCATTTGGGTCAAATTCTTGACCCAACAATCTCCCCCTAGATTGGAACACCTCAGCTGACCCAAAACACTCTGTGGTTACATACACTTAGCAAAATACACATCAAATTAAATGTAAAATTTCATAATCAAATTACATAAGCAAAAGTTGCATAAGCAAATCCTAAACATTCTTCAATTTAGCCAAAGACGCTTGTTTAGGCATGGAAAGTCCAATTTTTGCTGCTCTCTCAAGAATCCCAGCAACTCTGATTGCATACCACTTGTAGGCCTTTGCCTTTCCTTGGAATCAAAGAGATGCAGTGCTGCAAGCACATTCAATTGCCTTAGATTGAATTTTATGAAGTCAATCTTAGAGAAGATCTTCACAATCTCTCCATTTTCCATCATAACATTTAGATGTTCAGTCCTGGAATCACAGAATATTCCACTTGGCATAACATTGTGGTTGACAGAAGGATTTTTGCCTTTTGCAACAACCTTGTCAGGGGTTTTATCCATCTTCAAGTGCATCTGCATTAGTTTTTCCTGAGTATCCACAGATATCTTCCTTTTCTTTGTTTTGTTTTGTTTTGGAAGCAAGGATGTTGTCTGTTTGCAGAATTCCTCTACATTGAATTTCCCTTTCACTGTCATCCTTGATAGATCATCCATCTTTTTGGACATTCCATTGTTCTTACCAACCAGAGACTGAGCGGCTCCCTTCTTCAAGTTCAGCTGTTGTCCTTTCATTTTCTTGAAGTTGCTCAAAATCTCTTTTCTTGTCATTAATTTTACATATTCAAAAGGAATTCCATTCTTAATCAAAAATTTTGGTTTACCACCATATTTGCTTAAGAATTTTTGAATTTCCACTTCTTGTTCCAAATCATCTTCAATTTCAAACCTTTTACTTCATTGTCTTGAGTATTCTTTTCTTTGCTTAAAGCCTTTGAAATCATGTCAATGACAGTGTCTAGTTTCTCTTTCACTTCTGTCTCGGGTTCCTCTTGTTTAATCAACATGAGTAGAGATACTAGCACACTATTTGGAATTTCTTTATCATTTAAGCAGTTGTCAATTACTTCTTGTGGGACTTCTCTCTGTTTATTTATCACTTCATCTCTTAGCCTTTTCTCATCTTCAAACATTTTCAACAAATTTTCTTGTTCTTCAAAGTCTTTGTCAGACAACATTTGACTCGGAAATTCTCTGTCATGAATTTATGTCATTCTTTGCTCATAGACTCTTTTGGATTCTGATTCAGATTCGTTTAGTTCAGAGTCCATTGTATTCATTTCAAAGTCTATTTTCTTAATTTCAACATCCTCTTGTGCAATTTCTTTTCCTTTTAATTTCCTTCTTTCCTCACGATCCTTCCTTTCATTTTCTGGAACATTGTCAGCTTCATCATCTGAGCTGTCCTTTTCATAAATTGAGAGAAGCTTCAGCGAATTCTCCCCCTGATTCAGTACTTTCTCCCCCTGTTTTGGGGCAGCTGAGATCTTCTCAACCTCAGACATTAGGGTTTGAACTCGTTGCAATGCTTTCTTCAGTTCTTCAGAAAGATGATGTTTGTATGAAATTGGAATTACATGGAGTTGGATCCATTGCTGATTTTTTGTTACATCAATGAACACACAATTATCAGTTAGATCTGAAAGTAAAAAAGAAATTAAGGTAAAAATAATATTTCAATTCAAACCGTTGTCTTGAATAATATTGAAATCTGAACAAAAACACAAATGTGAGTTACTCTTGAAATGTGAATTTTGAAATTTTAAATAGCATATACAGGTCTTCTTTTAAAGAGAGTTAAGTCAAAAGTAAGGTACATATCTGCAGCTTTATCAGAAAAGAGTTATGAATAAAGGTCTGCATATTTTGCTTTTTTTAGCATGTCAGATAAAGTGAGAATCTTTAAAAATGTTTTGTCTTTCATCACATAACTTTCTTATCTATTTCAAGAATGGTTTCCTTATCTATTTAAAAGTGTGTCCAAAAATGGTAAAGTATGTAAAGATAAAGTTTCTCAAGCATTTCTCAATTTCAAATTAAATCTTATCTAGCATGAACCTTAATAAGAATCATAATCAATTTTATCATATTAACTAACATATTCAATCAACGCATTCATTCAAGTATGAATCTAAACAATTTCATCATACCATCTTACATATTCAATCAACGAATTCATTCAAGTATGCTTGTATACATAGTGTGTTCGAGCACTCTTTCAAATGTAAAGTGTGTTCGGACAACAATCTTATGTAAAGTATACCCGAATAACTTTCATATAGTACAAAGTGTGCTCGAAAAGAAATTCTAGCAGACAGTGTACTCGGAAAGTTAAAGTTTGAAATTACCAAGTATATTGAAGGAACATAAGTTTACCCGAAATATAAAGTGTGCTCGGAAAACAAAGTTTGCCCGAAAACACTTGTAATTTCAAAGAAATCATAACCACAAATATCATAGAGCATGCTCGAAATGAAATTAAACACATAAACATTTAAGTGTGCTATAGTCTAAAATTTCATAGAGCTTGCTCGAAAATCCTAAGTTAGCACTGAGCTCGCTAGGATAAACACATTCAATCATCAGGTATGTCCTTACTCGAGGAAACTCAACATTTCAAACCATACCCGAAACATGACAAACTTAAACAGTAACATCTAAGCGTGCCCGGGAAGATTAACAAGCCTTTCCTAACAACATATTCACACAAAGCTAACTCGGTGTACTTACTCAAGTTCACAAAGTTTGCTTGGAAACACAATCAGCATATAACATGCATAGCTTACTCGAAACTAGCATATAACATGCATAGCTTGCTCGAAACAAGAATTTCTTGTTAAAAGACAGCTATTTCAACACATAATCATCTCAAGACTTCAAGCTTACTCGGGAAAATGAGTGCAACAGTGTACTCTACCCGAAAAGTGTAAACACTTCAAAGTATGCTCGAAAATCATAAAGTTAGTCAGAAATGACTAAGCTTACTCGGAAAGGTTGAGATTTTTCAAACCTTACCCGAAACAACATATTCACACATAGACAACTGTTTTGTACTCGGAAAGGTTAAACCTTACCCGAAAATACATATTCAAACAGTTTGTGCTCGAGAAGGTTATAAATCATCAAACCTTACTCGAACTTACATATTCACACATAATCAACTGTTTTGTACTCGGAAAGGTTAAACCTTACCCGAAAATAAATATTCAAACAGTTTGTGCTCGAGAAGGTTATAAATCATCAAACCTTACTCGAACTTACTTATTCAACCTATTTTAGGCAAAATGCAACACTTTTTGACTTAAACCACTTGTCAAAGACATTTCAAAGTTATGTATCATTTCAGAACATAGTTTAAGTGCAAATGGTGCATTTAGAGATCAAATTTCAGTTATAATTCATTTTAAAACAATATCTTTATTAAACTGAAAGGATCTCAGGAATGGGATCATATTGACTAAGCAGCTATTTCATTACTTCACTCTCAGCATTATTATAACAACTTAGATAGGTTAACAGCAGGTATAAACTTAGCATGATTTTCATCTATTTGGTGATATGATTAAAGTTCAATTTGATCATAATGTAATAATGGTCAACACTGTGCTATGATGCCTCATATCTCTTCTCAAAGCTTATTTGGCTTTCCCCAGATCACCCCAATTTGACTCCAACCTCCTGTATTTGGTCAAAAATAGTTTTTGTATGACAGAACTTATTGTATTTTTTTGTATTTTTTAGATTCAAACATATATAGAGGTTGAACGTTGGACTTACAGTTAGCAACATGCCTTTCATTCAAGATGAGACAGATTTTGCCAACATCTTTGTAGTTCTTGTTGTAACCCTCTTGTTTGATAAAATAATTAAAACACTTATCAACTTTTGGTTGATTTATTCATTCTTCCCCTTGTTTTTGATATTTTCTCAAATTTTCTTAAGCATGTTCTTTGTCATATTTAAAGATGTTTCATTTTGGTTGACCAAATAACAACAGGCTCGTGTATGACTGGGTAATCACTTTTCTGCCATATCATTCGGAGAGATCTATCTTGAGACATGCAAAACAACTATGCATCTCCACATAAAGATTAGCATATTCATTATGTTTATATCACCTTAGATTTTACATCATCATGGGAAAGTAACCATACATGTTAATGACTATACTAAGGCCTTTTTTTGCCTAATAATTCCATATGAGCAGCTTAGTAGTCAATGTACTATCATTTCCCAAAAACACAGTTTAATATTCAATCACCCCAACATTTCTTTCTTATCAGGTTAATGGCTATCCTGTTTTGACCAAAAGTGGTCAACAGGACCAAACATACATGTGAATATATGTCATGTCAAAGTCAGAGTTATTGACATAGTTTTAAGTGAAGAAATAAGAAACAAGTCATAATTGCCCCAAATGCATTCAGTTTTCAGGTCAATGGCTATCCTTTGAATCTGTAGAGAGTTAAGGACCAAACATACACAAGTGCATGTCCTTCTAACTGGGCAAATGACATAATTTTCAGCAAAAATAACTTTTTGAGACTTTCCCTTTTTAAAAAATCCTTCTTTTAAGCTTCTTAAAAGCTTGAACTGAATAATCTTATCATATCTCTTCACCATTAATCAACTTGCTCATGTTTTGACCAAAATATAGTATTTATGCAAAATTCATTATAAAATTCAATGAATCACTTAATTTTGACATAAAACTCATTTTGACACAAACAGTTGCATCACATACTTAAATCCTAATCATTCTTAACATCATCAAGAAAAACAGACTGTACTAACATTCAATGTCTATCATATCTTAACAATTTCAGAAGATCAGATTAAGAACATATTCAAGTAACCGTAAACATGTGATTACTCATGACATCATATAAGCATTCAGTTTCACCTAAACAGATCAAATTACTTATCATAACATCAGATCAGTGAACATGATAGTCAAGAATTACCATCAATTTCAAGCAAATTGCACAGATAGTTACTCAAGCACCTATCAGTTAACATCAAAACAGTGACATAATCAAAACATATTAAATAACATTTAGTTGAAACATATTCAATATGTGTAATCTCTAATAAAATAATCAGTTATCACAGAGATACACACATAGAAATAGCTAAGTCACATAACATTTAACATACTCAGTAACATATTCAGCAACATATTCAGCAACATATTCAGCAAGTATAACCTCTAATAAAATATTCAAGTAGCACATAGAGGTACCCAACCAAGCACACATCCTTAATCAGATTTCATCAGAGTTGATCATCCCCAGGGCTTTCAAAAGAAAGTTGAATCTGGTTCTATCAAGTGGTTTGGTGAATAGGTCAGCCTAATTATCACTTGTATCAACTCTTTGCATTTCAATCAAACCTTTTTCACTGCAATCTCTGATGAAGTGATGTCTGATTTCAATGTGCTTAGTCTTAGAATGTTGCACAGGATTCTTAACAATAAAATATGCAGCAGTATTATCAATCAGAATAGGGGTGTTTAGAAAATTCAAACCATAGTCCAGCATCTGATTTTGAATCCAGAGAACTTGTGCACAGCAGGCAGATGCAGCAACATATTCAGCTTCTGCAGTGGAGATTGATACTGTAGTCTGTTTCTTGCATTGCCATGACATTAGCCTTTCTTCCAAAAACCGGTATCCCCCTGATGTTGACTTTCTACTCATATTGCATCCATCATAATCACTGTCTGTATATGCAATCAGATTAAAGGATTGGTTCTTTGGATACCAAATCCCTAAGTCTGGTCTGCCCTTCAGGTATCTGAATATTCTTTTAACAGCATTCATGTGGGAGACTTTTGGATTTGACTGGAACCTAGCACACACACACACAGCAAACATGATATCTGGTCTTGTTGCAGTCAGATACATCAGAGA
This sequence comes from Bidens hawaiensis, assembly GCF_021521415.1. Taxonomy (NCBI): domain Eukaryota; kingdom Viridiplantae; phylum Streptophyta; class Magnoliopsida; order Asterales; family Asteraceae; genus Bidens; species Bidens hawaiensis. The sequence goes on from NW_027505792.1 coordinate 159,227, forward strand.
TCCAATCTTGGCTCTGTATTCATGCTCATCAACTGACTCCCCCTTTTCATCAGCTATCATCTTTTCTTTGGTGTCCATTGGAGTTGAAGCAGTCTTGTAAGCATGACAGTTGAACTTATTCAAAATGTCCTGCACATACTTAGTTTGATGAATGAAGATCCCTTCAGCCTTTTGTTGAACTTGTAGCCCCAAAAAGAAGTTCATTTCACCCATGGAACTCATGCTGTACTTGGACTTCATCACCTCTTCAAACTCCAAACACATATTTTCATTTGTTGATCCAAAGATGATATCATCAACATAGACTTGTAAAAGCAACAAATCTGACCCTTTTCTTTTGTAGAAGAGTGTCTTGTCAATGGCTCCCCTTGTGAAACCATTTTCAAGTAAATGATTTGATAGCTCATCATACCATGCTCTAGGAGCCTGATGCAATCCATAAAGGGCTTTGTTTAACTTATACACCCTGTTTGGATACATGGGATCCTCAAAACCTGGTGGTTGAGCCACATACACTTCTTCATCAATCTTTCAATTTAGGAATGCAGATTTAACATCAAGCTGGAATACTCTTATGTTCTTTGAGGTAGCATATGCAAGGAAAATTCTTATGGCTTCCAGTCTTGCAACTGGTGCAAATACTTCCTCAAAGTCTATCCCTTCTTCTTGAAGACATCCCAGTGCTACAAGTCTTGCTTTGTTCTTAATCACCAAATCCTTTTCATCCCTTTTGTTATTCGAACACCCATTTGGTTCCAATTGCATATCTGTCATGTGGCTTGTCTACAAGATCCCATACATGTAAATCTCTAAACTGGGCCAATTCCTCTTGCATAGCCTCTACCCAACTGTTGTCTTTTAATGCTTGAGCAATATTCTTTGGTTCTAATTGGGATAGAAAGCAAGAGTAAAGACAGATGTTTGCTATCTCAGAATGACTCCTTGTTACTCTTTCATGCAAGTCACCAATGATATTTTCAGTAGGATGATTCTTTTCAACAATAGGAGTTTGTATTATCATATTTGTAGACAAATTTGTGTCAAGATTTGATTCATTAAGTTCAGGTTCTTCAATGATCAAATCAGCTTCTGCATCATGAAACTCTGGTGCTTCATCATTGTTTTGTCCTGAAGTAAATGCACCATTGTTTCCCAGATTCAAGCTTTGAAACAAGTCTTGAAATCTTGCTGTTGTTGCAGCTTCATCTTCATTTGATTGGTTTCCTGTCTCACTCCCATTCTGAACATGATCATTTTGTACATTAGGACTGTCTTGACTTGTTATCTCCAGATCTTGTTCAATTGCATTGCTTGAGGAGCTCTTCACAAAAGTGTATTCCTTTTCTTTTCTAGCAACCTTCTTCCACAATTCTTCCAAGTCCAGTTCTTTCTTCTTATTCTCTTCAATCACACTGGTTTTGTAGAATGAATCATCAAAGTCTTCAGAATAAATCTTGAATGACTTTATTAGTCTCTCATGATCAAACAGCCATGTTGCACCACTAACTGTATTGAATTGATTTTCATTAAAAATGATGTAAGATGACTCTAACACACTCATGTGATCTTTCACATAAACTCTCTATGCCTTTGAGTGAGTAGAATATCCAACAAAGAAACAATCTAGTGACTTAGTTTGAAACTTGTTCAAATAATCTCTAGTGTTCAATAGAAAACATTTGCAACCAAAGGGCTTGAAAAACTTGATGTAAGGCTTTCTGTTATTGAAAATTTCATATGGAGTCTTGTTATGCCTTTTGTTTACAAGTACCTTGTTCTGAACATAACATGCTGTATTGATTGCTTCAGCCCAAAAAGTGACAGGCAGATTTGCATCAGTCAACATGGTTCTGGCAGCTTCTATCAAAGTTCTGTTTCTTCTTTCTGCCACACCATTTTGTTCAGTAGTTCTAGGAGCTGAGAATTGTTGAAATATTCCTTTCTTTGTGCAGAATTCTTCCATAACTCCATTTTTGAACTCTGTACCATTGTCACTTCTCATCATTTTGACTTTCTTATTCAGCTTTTTCTCAATCATTGTAACACAACCCATAATCAACTCAGCAGACTCATCCTTGGTACTTAGGAAATAGACCCAAGTATATCTTGAATAGTCATCAATGATCACCAGACAATATATTTTCTTTCCAATACTTGGCACACTCACAGGACCAAAAAGATCCATGTGAAGTAACTCAAGTGGTTGATCAATTGAATTGATGAGCTTTGTCTTATGAGTAGACTTGTGTTGCTTGCCCTTTTGACATGAATCACAGTGATCATCAAACTTAAATTCTCTTGTAGGTAAACCAATCACATGTTCACCCTTGACCAGTCTATTCATGTTCTTTAAGTTTACATGACACAATTTCCTATGCCACAATTTTGATTCATTTTCAGTGGCTTTGGAAACAAAACATGAACCACCTCTTGAAATGGCTTCTTTCATATTCAACTCATATAAGTTGCCATTTCTGGGTGCCATCATCATAATCATCTCAGGTGGAATCACAAATTCAGGTTTTAAGATGAAGCAATGAGAATCATCAAAACTAACTTTGTAACCTTTATCACACATCTGTGATATGCTCAGAAGATTGTATTGAAGTCCCTCAACATGAAACACATTATCAAATGACACCTTTCCATTTGTCAAGATTCCTTTACCCACAATCTTTCCACCATTTTCATCACTCCCAAAGGCAACAGGACCTTCATATTTCTCTTCATAGTTCACAAGTGACCTCTTGTCACAAGTCATGTGCCTAGAACAACCACTATCCATATACCATATGTCATTCAATGGAGTGGCCTATTCCTGCACAAAGAGAAATTTGATTAGTTAAGTGATGAGGTGCAAGTTTCATCAACTTGCAACTTATCAGTGTCAATTTCAGTGACAGCCTGGGAAGTGAGTGTTGTAGATTCAGGATCTGCATGAGTGATTTCCAAATTATCAGAATGATCAGTTTCATAGCCACATTCTCTTGGTGTTTTGAAAAGTGAAACTGAACATTGAGGCTCAACTGAGTCAGTGACATTTTCTTTCAAGACATAGTCCTTTGTTTCTAAGTAGTCTCTTACATCAGCCACAGCTTCAATTTTAGTTTCTGCTTTAGGTTTCCAAGTGAATCCTTGTGGTTCATATCCATGTTTCATCAAGAACTTCTCATCACCAGTAAGCTCAGTTGATTTCGTTCTCTGATAAGTATCTTTTCTTCTTGTCTTTTCACTGTTTGATGATCCATATGATTCATCAGACTTAATTGATTGAATGTCTTGATTAATCTTCAATGACTGATTTTTCTTCTTTGTCATCTTCTTGTGCTTCTGTGGTGACTTCTTCTCGCACACTCAGTCACATGTTTCTTTCCTTTGATTTCAACATTCTCTTCATTAATTGTCTTCTTTCCACAGACATTCCCTTTTCCCAAAATACATTTCATATTTCTGTTTGTACAATGCAAAGTCTTGACCATACATTTTTCCATCTGGTACATGAAATGGTTTGAGTTTGAATCTTTCATGACATGAATCTGTGTGGTGACCATATTCATCACATTTTCTGCACCAAACCTTTCCTTTGAAGACTTCATGTTCTTTTGGTTTCTTGAATCTTTCACTTGGTTTAGGTGTATTGACTCCTAAAGTCTTCTGATTCTTCAAACCATCAAAGTCAATTGAAAAAGGAACAAATTCCTCAATCTTGATGTCTTGTCTTTCAACATTGCTTTTGACAAAGACAATCTTCTTCATAATCATAGGTTCTTCATCACTGCTTTCTCTAACCCTTGACTGTCTTTTCACATATTCTTCCATTGTCTCCACCTCTCCAACATCCAACACTTCATGACTAGAAAAGATTGGATAAACTGGGATAAAGATTTCTGTATTAGTCTTTTCATTCACCTTCTTCTTGTTGTTGTTCTGCTTTATCCTATTCAATACGGTCTTGCTTGGAGGTCTGACTGCATTGTAGTTTATCTTTCTCCTTTCACAGATATCAAAAGAGACATGTTCCCTTTTAATGTTATCATTTTGTTTCTTTGATTTTGGTGGGATTGGTGGATACTTTGGAAGCTTATCAACAGATTCAGGTTTTTTATACTTTCTTCCTTTTTCAGCAACTTGAATTTCCTTTTCAGTGATTTGATCACTCAAATCACCCAGATCATCTTGATCCAACTCATCTTAATCAAAGTCATCCTCAGAGACTTGAACTCCAATTGACTTTTCCATTTTCACTTCTTTCTTAATCACAAACTCTCCATCTTCATTCACTTCTACCTTTTTGTATAAATCAACAAATTCTTCCCTGTCTTGAAAGACATCTTTGAATTGTTGTAAGTATGCATCTTCTCTTTGTCATCCTTTGGCATAAAGTTGTTGTTGAATGGAGGTGGAACTGTCTTGTATTTGTCCTGTTCTTTCACTTGATTCAGTATTCCACAAATGTTCCCAGTTGAGACCAAATTCTTAAGAAATTCAGTTTCAACCTTAAGTCTTGTGTTTTGCACCTTTTCTTCAATCAACATCTTCTTTAGACCATCAATCTCAGTGATGTATCTTGTTTGAGATCTATAAATGATCATACAATCATCTTCAAGGCTCTTAATCTTTTTATCACTTATCATTTCACTTGCCTCATACTCATTTATGATACTTTGCTTTCTAAAAAATAGCAGTAACCAGCTCTGATACCACTTGTCAGGTCCCACTTTTATGGTCGATTCGGCTCGGTTCTTTAATTAATCATGTCATAACTCACACAAAATTAATCGTGTTGACAAGAGAGTTAATGACGGGTTACTATATTTAGAAAGATGACCGTTTGTTAAAGGCGGAATCAATAACAAACTTACGGTTGCAATGAATATTCAAAGATAGAAGACACACACAGGATTCACTCAAAAGATTTCCATTTATATAATGTTAGTCATACAAAAGGAGTAATCGATTTAGGGTTTATAAGGAATCCTCGGACAACTGTTACACACACAAAATATTCTCAATTAATGTGTCGTGTGTATTCTGTGTCTCTGTCTCTCTCGGCGGCGTGCCCTAATTATTCTATTTATAGGCCTGCCAACCTAAGACAGCTGTCATTCCTTCTAGAAACCCTATCCGATAGTACATATTCAAATTACATATTCAAAAATAAAATTAAGTGTAAAACAAGTCTTCCGGGTAGGCTTTTCATTAAACTTCAGTCTCCGAGTACGCAGTGTACTCGGCCTTCCTTCAGACTTGGTAAACATAGAAGTGTACTCGGAATCAGTTTCCGGGTAGACTTTACTTAAAGAATATTTTACCAAGTAAAATATTCACCGAGTAGACTTCAATCTTCTTGGACTTATCAAACTTTGCCCGACAAATCCTTACGAGCAACCTTGTTCTTCTATGGTCCTGTTCGGCTCATTGTCATTGAATAACTTATTGATAAGGCGTACTCGAGAATACATACCTTACTTGAGCAGAACCTTACTCGATATAACTTAGAGATATTCCATTAACTCATCAAGTATACTCGGACCATAATTATTAAAGAATACCTTGCCCGGTCTTCCAATTACTTGGCTTCTTGGACTTGGTTGACCATACCTTACTCGGAAGAGTAAAATACATGGTCTTGAAGAACAATCCTGCTTGACAAAGTGAACCTTGCTCGGATATGCCAAATCAATGATCCTTACTCGGAAAATCAATAAAAAGCATACCTTGCTCGGATATCCACTTAAGAAGTCTATTTGAAGTAAACCTTGCCCGGGAGGCAAAATCTCGTACTCGGCTAAGTAAAAGCTTACTCGAAGGTCCAAGGTGTGCTAGGATTCAATACTTAGCAGTTTCTGAGGAGGTTGAGAAGATTCCAATCTTCCATATTCTTCGTTTTCGGTCAAATCTCTCATTTGGGTCAAATTCTTGACCCAACAAAAATGAAGAAACTAGCTTTACTTGCAAAATGGTGGTGGAGATGGTTTCCGGATAATGATTAGTTGTGGGTAAAAGGGGTCAATGCTATTCACTCGTCTGTTCGATACGTGGGTGGTAAGATGGCAAGATCTTCCATTTGTGGTGCTTGGCTGAAGATATTTAAGATCAATAATGATTTTGCTTCTATGGGTATTGACTTGCATGATTTGTTTATTGGAAAGTGGGATTGGGCAATAAAACTAAAATTTGGCAAGACACTTGGTTAGGTATATTCTCTTTCAAAGATTTATTTCAGGACTTATATAAGCTTAAAGTTAATAAAAAGTGTCTAGTTTATCAGAGAGTTCAAATGAATGGGATGGCGGTGACTCACTTTGAGTGGGCTTGGGCTACTTTTTCCCTTTCGGTCAGAGTGTCATTGGATTTGGAAGACATAACTGAAATGGTGACATTGTATTCGTTTCAATTCAGTAAAGAAGACACTTGGAGATGGGGTGGTAGTTTCTCAAATTAATTCTCGGTACAAGGCATGAGACGGGTTATGGATACAAAGGTTTACGGTAATAATCTGGTTTTACCATTTATTTGGGAAGGGTGGGTTCCAATAAAATAATTTGCTTTGTGTGGAGACTTATTCGTAACAAAATACCGGTGGCAGATAATCTTATTGCTAGAGGTTTAGCCTCGATCTCTCCGGATTGTTCTTGGTGCTCGAGATCACCTGAAACTTCGATTCACGTTTTCTTTGAATGTGTTCGGGCTAAAGAGTTGTGGAGGGTTGTTTCTTTGTGGTGTGGCTGGGACTTTACTGGCCTCAGCTCCTTAGATCAGTTGCTTGAAATTGCTTCACAACCGTCTTCTTGTTCCGAGAAGATGATTCTTTTGGCTATAATTTATTCCTCGATTTGGTGCATTTGGAAGCAAAGAAATGCGAAGATTTTAAATCACACGGCTTCCTCTACGGCAGCTTTGGAAGAGATCAAGACTAAGTTGTTCGATTGGATAAAGTGTAGATCGTTGCTCAAATAGTTAGATTGGCTAACTTGGTTGTGGTCTCCTATTTCTTGTATGGCCTTGGTTTGTTTTGTTGTTTAGGGTATTGGTTCTTTTTCCCTTATTTGTACTTCTTGGTTGTCTTCCAGCTTTTAGCTGGAGGTTAACTGTTTGTTTTTGTTTTTTTTACATTGCCTTTCAAATAAAAATTATGACTTTAGTTTTGGATATATATATATATATATATATAATCATGTGACACTCAAATCATATATAAATTTGGAATAAATATTAACGGTGGATAGTTGTTATTTAATTCAAAATTTTTATTTAATTCAAAACTATCATTTATTGTAATTTTATCTAATTTGTTGCTATCTTAATGTAATTATATCATCTTTATTAAATTAAATTTAAATAGTTCTATCTTTTAATTTCAAAAAATAGTTGTGACGGGAATTCCATATATGTAAGAATATCCCCGCAACGCGCGACTAAGCTAATTTCTTGATCAAACATTGTCACCCGCAGCGTAGCGCGGGAGAAAAATACTAGTTGTGTTTTAAGTTAAAGCTTTGATTATTGTCTTATTTTTATTTAACTGTGTTTTTCACTTCAGTTGTGTTTTTCATCTCATAAACACAATAATTGAGTCCATTGTGTTTTTGTTTTTTTTTTTTTTCATATACATTGATATTATACCCGTTTTAAAGAAAAAATTGTTTGTTTTTATAATATAATTTATTTATTTTTTTGAAAATAACTTAGCATGAAATATTTATTAACATTTTATTATAAATAAAGTAGGGGAATAGATAAGAGAGAAACACTAATGCCCATAAAAACTCATTATTTTTTATTTACACCCAATTAATTATAGCAATCATTTTCTAAATCTTGTAGCTACAAAGCCTACTTAGGCTTCCTAAAAAACACTAACTTCATATTATAATTTGACCCTGAATTATAATAACATTAATATTGCTATAAATAATAATAATAAGAATGTCTAAAAGGCCATAAAAATAAAAATTTTAGTGGACCCGAAATCGAACATATTCCAAACTGATGTGAAACTGATTATGTAGAAACCAGTTTAGAACTGATTGAATTTGTAGGTTTGCAATCGGTTTGTAATTCTCTATATCGAAGCAGGTTTCAAAATGGTTAATCGAATAAAAAACTGGCCAAAACGGGTCAAGTGATCAAAAACCAATCGTAAACTGATCAAGAAACCATTTTAAACCTGAACCAATTTACAGTTTGAAAGCGGTTTGTGAAATTCTAGACTAAGCAGGCATTTGCAAGGGAGTAAAATTCCGAAATTCGTGAATTCTTAACCAATGTAAAACTTATGCCCATCAAAACTTATGACATAAGCTAAGAATATCTAGAGGTGCACAAATCGGGTTTTCCAAATACCCAGGTTCGGGTATGGAATCGGGTTCGGGTATGACCGGGTATTGAAAATAATCGGGTCGGGTTCGGGTCCGGGTATTGTCTCTAAAAACCATACCCTATCATCGGGTTCGGGTCGGGTATATAACCGGGTATTTGAATAACCTATTTTCGGGTATTGAAAAAAACCCTATCTTCGGGGTTTTTCGGGCTCTTTTCCGGGTATTTTTCGGGTATAGATTGGATTTTTTTTAAAAGGTTGAACTTTTAGGGGTTAAGGTATTTCCGGGTATACATCGGGTATTTGAAATACCCGGTTTCGGGTATTGGAAAAACCTGGTTCCGGGTATGGAACGGGTTCAGGTTTTCAAGTATTACCAGGTACAAATCGGGTCTTGTTCGGGTTCGGGTTCGGGTTTTAGTTCTGAAATGCATACCCTGTCTGTACCCTACGGGTAGGGTCGGGTACGGGTTCGGGTATTAAAAACCCGGGTATTACAAAAACCGGTTCTGGGTTTTTATTCTGGGTACTAAATATATCAACTAAAAAAATGTGTTTTTTGTTTTCTTTTTGACATGAAAGTATACTAATTCGTGGGTGGTTTCATTGAGTAATCACAACGAAGCGGTATGTTTTACACGCAGGTCCCTTCAGTTTTATAGGGTCTCCATCTTAAATAAGAGTTACGTATTATGAGATTTTGAAAGTAAAGTTCTTCTAGAATTAGTAACTATTTAATGGGCCACAAGCTAAGAAGAATTGTTTCACATCCGTTATCCCTGCATATCATCCATATTATATAATTCTTGTATACTCTCTAACTCTATACGTATAAAGAAAAGAAAAGAAAAATGCCTCAATATTTTAGTTAGTTTTAGGCCTCCGAGGACGTTGAGTCGGCCCTGTTTACACGTAAAAGTTTTATATAAATCATTTTGAATGTAAAAAAGCTAATTTACATATTTTTTTTAAAGATTTCGCATATAAACACGCCTTGGAACCGTTTTAATGAAAAAACAATAAAAAGTAAAAAAGAAAAAAGAACAGTTTAGTATAACAACTTACGAAGCTTTATTTTTATTATAAAGTCGTCATTACGTGTTGATACGCGAAAGCTTTAAAAAAATATACAAATGTGCTTTTTTACATGTAAAAGTGAGTTAAGAGTTTGTTTTTAAGAGTTTTCGCACTTAAAACTTAAATGATTTCCTCTCTGTATAATCTATTGGCGTAACCAAAAGTACTAATAATAGTACTAGTGGAGTAGTGGACCTAAATCAATAAATAGATTATAGATTATGAAATCAATAAGGGAGGGAAATCTGGTCATTGGGTTTCTTCGGAATTGTTCAGACATGATGCATGACCCTGCAAAAGACTCACACAGTGTACAATTACGGTTATTCGTATTGGACTCTGAAATTAAAATTTGTTAAATGGCTTATATCCTGTTAATATGCATGTATTGAGTTTTCTCTAGACCCAACATATATACACTAAATCATATCCGTATCTTGTATCATTTGTACATACACACATACATACATACAAATACAATAGCAGAACCACAATGAACAATTAATCGGTCTAACAGACTAATTTACCGAAAGCCTATCTTCAAGTTCTTTCCTGTACACCTGAATCAGACCACTACCATCCGCCACTTGAAGCTTCTCATTTAACAAGCTCTTGTATTCATCATCTCTATCTTCTAAACCACGCATCACTTCAACCTGACCAACGCAAATACCATAACTTATCATTCAGTTCAAATTAGTTGTTTTTTGTTTATTCAAATATTTACCTGCTTTTGAAAAATGTCAAATTCATCAGAGCTAAGTGAACCATCACTATTGGCATCAAGCAATTGCATCATTTCCCGAGCATCGTCTCCTTGTGCACCAAGCTCAACCATTACTTCTGTAAGCTCCTCGATGCTAATCCTACCATCTCCATTCGTGTCAAGAAGTCGGAAGATCCGGTCATCCCCTTTCGCATTTGTGGAACTAAAATCTTTTAAACGCAATGCGGCATACTCAGCAGCAGCAATCATAATGGCCTTCAGCTTCGCCTATAACCAACTAATATTATTAGTAAACACAGCCTACACTCAAAAACACCATTCGTGTATGATGCAACTAATCATATTGTACAACTTCCTTCTCTTGCTTGACTTATGAAACAAGCTTGTCGGTGCTCAAATATATCATCAATTTCTTAGCATTGTTATTATCCACATAAGTTCTTATACGTGTTGTAGAAGTATTGGAAAATTTATGTTCACTTCTTGCAACTCATATTATATGGGTGACGCTATAAGTTGTTAGTCTTTATTAAATTATAATATTTATAGAGAACCAGCAATATGTTGTTTACTGGTTGCTTTGAAGGTATGGTTTACCTTTTTTAACGGTTTTGGTAGGATTTTATTTTCTCTATGTTTAATGGATTACCTTTTTAAGATTTTAACTTGTTTTTTTTGCGCTTTCATTTTTTATATAAGATTTTGAATATTACTAATTGTTTTGCTGCAATGCGTTGGTTTGCCTAAAGGTTTTAATTGTTTTCTTAACGCATTGCAACGTGCTAGTCTTAAAACATTTTTTTTCTTTGTTTTTCAATGTTAATTCTTTGAGCGGTTTACATTCTGTTTCGTTTTTATATAAGGTTTTGAATATTACTAACGGTTTCGGTGCGACACGTAGGTTTGCGTAACGGTTTTACTTCTTTTTTACAAAGTTTTGAGCGATTTTCTACGTTTAATGCGCCACAACCTGTGGACTAGTTTTATAACAAAATGAAAAAGGGAACTTAGTAAGAGCATTCTCAATCCGTTCTCCATCTCTATCCCTATAATTACACTAAAAAACACTACATTTCTCTCTCATGCTTAATTAAATAGTATTTTTTATACGTTTATCATTACAGTTTTTTCTCTCCTCTACTCACAACCAATCCAACAAATATTAAAAAATAAATAGGGAAAACAATGTTTCCCCAAATGTTTCCCCAAATTTACAAAAAATCACTACATTTCTCTCTCCATCCTATAATTTACACTCACAACCACTCATCACCCCACCCTATAATTTACAAACTTCCCTCACATATTTATAGAGAATAGGATGAGAATGCTCTAACATACTTCTTCTGCATTAGTAAGACCACCTTTGTAAAATGCATGTGAAGCTGCTCCATCAGAAGCAAGCAAATTCATCTCCGCCGTCCTTATTTGTATCTCCACCAGTGGTCCGCCACCACCACTCATATCAACCGCCATATGCAGACTCTTGTAGCCATTATCTTTCGGCCTTGAAATATAATCCTTTGTAGGTTCCCAGCCGGATCTACACGGAATATCTCGTTCTACGTAGGTGCGGAATCCCTACGTAAGACGATACGAGCGTAGAAGACGATACACGTTAACACGATCAAACACACGTTACAATAAACAAAGACACGTTGTATTGCAACTGGAAACACGTGATTCTCTGATCACCGATTACACAAACTGAATAACTCGTAAACTGAAAACTTTTACAATTATAAATCTAGCCGTAACCTAATGTTTATATCAGACGACAACTTCGCCTAACATGTTTAGGCGAAGTTGTCCCTAACTTCGCTTGTTCTACAAGTTCGCCCATATCAGGCGAACTTGAGTACCAACTTTGCTTAATACAAAACACAAATCCAACTAACTCGATTACAGACACTACACACTGAACTACTGACATCATGTACCAACAGACTCCCCCTTGGCAGTAGCTTCATATTTCTATCTTCAAGCACGTGTCTTGTAATCTTCAACAATCTTGTATCTTTCATCTTCAAGCATGAACGTCTTCTCGTACACAAACCGAAACAACTCTTTGATATTTCTTCGCTTCTTCTTTCCAAGCAGGAATATAAAATATTTTCTTCTCGTTCAGCACCTGCAGATCAGCTTGAGACAAATTCACCAAGTGCATAGGATCATACACTCTCAGCAGCTCTTGTTCATCTTCATTCTCAATTACTGCTTCAGCTGTTTCACAATCAACATACCACCACTTCAGATCCTTGAGCACATCCTTGGGCATTTGTTTCATCGGCACTTCTTTTAAACACCGGATCGGCTTATACTTCATGATCATCCAAGGCTTGCCATGTGCTCTCATCCCTCTATCTTTATCTTCAATAAGTTTTCCTTTACATGGTTTCAACAGCTCGAACTTTTTCTCCTTTATACTTTCCTTCCAAACAATCTTTCCAATGACCCTAGCCATGTTATCATCACACCTGTTTATCAACCCCAATCTGGCTAAGTCCTTCCCTTCACACTCAGGCAATGTATTCAACGATCTCAACAGTCTCTTGAAGTACTGAACCCCATCATACCTTTTAATCACAAAGAGCCTCAACTGCTCATCATATAACCAGCATATAATCCCCTTTCTCGATTCAGCATAACCCCTGATGTTGTAACTTTTCTTGAACATAGTAGGGACCGCCGGTTTCTTAGTCTTTATAAACCACTAAGCGTAGCCTTCTTTCCATCTTGGCTGCTCCTCCCATTCTGTCTCATCGCTTGCCATATCTTGACCTATATCTGACTTATCAACTTCCGGAATCTCGTGCTCAACGTTTTCCTCTACAATCTCTCCCTCTTCAATCTCACTATCAATAACAATCTCAGCACCAATCTTCTCTATCTCTTCAACCGGTAACACATCGTCATCACCTATAACCTCATCATCCATCATCTCAGCATCCACGACCACCACCTCATCACCCCCTGAATCGCCAGCTGCACTGGTTGACTCCCCCTGAGATGTGGAAGTCCCAATAGCTTGTTCAGTTCTTGGCAACTCTCCACCTGCACCTTTCGATATATTGGGATCATCGTCTCGATCATTACGCTTCTTAGTCCTCAGCTCATCACCCATACAGCTCGTCTCCCCCTGTGATGCCAAGAACTGTTTCAAAGCATCAATTATTTTTCCATGTTCGATCAGCAGGGACGACTGTATCTGATTCTCTGCAACGAGGCGCTGAATAGCATGGGTCTGGATAAGATTTACCCTTGATTGTTCTGCCACGACCCTTTCAAGCGCTGCTATTCGTTCCGAGTCGGATAAGGTTGCATCGAAATCAAACCTCAGATGTGATATATCTTGAGTGTACTGAGGAGGGATTTCCAATGTAACCGGGACCTCAGAAGTAGGTGTAAACGTAACCGCAGGTGGTATCGTAACTGACAACCCTGCAGTAGCTACAACTGTCGACTCAATAATTCTTGCGACGACCTCCGATGGAGTAAGAGTTGGAGGTGGCAAAGATACAATCTCCGGAGCCGAGAGTTGGAATGTAGTGGGTGGGAGGCCGAATGAGGATGAGGTAGCCACCACGGGAACGTCCGTGGCGCTTGGCCTTGTAACTGGTAATGATGTAGGAACTATAGTCATACCGGACAGTGCGGGTGGAGTGAAACGTACCACCCTTGAGCTCTCACCAGCTCCCGAACCTGCACCTGTCCGTTCCCTTCTCGATCTACGAACCAACTGATGTACTTCTTCCTCAAAATCTGAATCACTGTCATCATCGGCTCTCTTTCTTTTCCCATGAATCCTTTCTTGTGTTACTAAAATCCGTCTCTCTTCAGCCACATCATCATCTGAAGAATCTGAATCAGCCACCGTCGTAGCTGCCCTAGTAACATTCACACTCGAAACCAGTGCTACCGAGACCTGTACATTTTCTTCAGGATCAACACGCTCCGTATCAAAAAATCCTTGACCGCCAAACGCTGCATCAAGGTCTACATTTTCCTCCGGTGATACAACAGGAGCAGCAGGTATAGCTTGTTGTACCTCAGGTAGTTGAGGTGCTCCAGCCTGTTGTGGTTGAGGATCCCGAAACTCGTCCCCACGAGCTGGAACATACTCTTGGTTGATCAAGTACCCGAATAAAGGAGTATGTCGAGGACGGAGCTCAGGTTTGCTCCTCGCACTGGATGATCTGCATTGAGCGAAGATCCTCTTGCTGACACTTTCCACATATCTAATTGAGCGAAGATACTCTTGGTTGTAAAATTTCCTTTATATAGGGTCAAAGTTATACAGGCGAAGTTATGGATAACTTCGCCTATTGCAGGCGAATTTATGGATAACTTCGCCGATATTAAACTTTACAAAACAAACCCCTATAATTTGAACAATTTGCAATTAAGTTTTAAAACATCCTTTAAAGAGTTAAATGATACGATCAAGACCAAGTAACCAGGTATAAAATCATACAACCACATAAGTAGAATAAAATTTTAAAAATAAAGTACACGGGATCAAATTTCAGTCTCGACAGGGACTACCACGTTTTAGAAAAGATCCGAACAGGAATCATACTAATTAAGTGACTGTCACACAGATCCATGTTCAGCTGTATTATGACATAAAGAGACAGGTTGTAAGCAGGTAAATAACTTAGAATGGTTTTCATTGCTTCTGTGATACGGGTTAGGTTCAATTAAGCTCAAAACTTAAAGGGCAACACCTCAGAGATTGTGATGTCTCCTATCTATTCTCAAAGCGTATTTGGCTTTCCCCAAGTCACCCCGAGTTGGCCTCGACCCGTAGTGTCTGATTAAATAGTAAGTACTCTTCGATCTTTAGACTCTTCTTCCCGTTCTCTTTCTTACATCATGATTGAGAAGTATTAACATTATAAGCTCTAGAATGTCTCAGTAACACATAATTTTTTTTTTTATAAATATTTACACATCTTCAAGTAAACTACTGCAAGTCCCGAATCTGGATCACTGCAGTTTCTTGACACACCATCTTCTCGGGAATCAGAACACTCACGGGCTCGTGTATGACTGGGTAATCGATTTTCTGCCTATCATTCGGAAAGATATATATAGAAACATGCACAACTCTTAAGGAGTTTCCACGTAAAATCGAGGAGATTTAGTTAGTATCACTTCTACTTTTACGCACCATAAAAAGCTACCATGATATACAATGACTGTTCTAAAGTCTTTTAGGCCTAATAACTTCACTAGTTAAGCACACAGAATCAGTATATCTATCACTTTCCAAGGTTGGATCAATTTTCTGTTAAACATAGTAAAGGAACTTCTTACGAAGTAGTAGACTTGAAAAATAATTTCATCTCCCATAAAAATTTTTAACTTCTATCGCCCCGATCAAGTCGAAGTTTTCTGGTAAACGGCTATCCTGAAGATCCAATGGATCAGCTGGACCGACCACATACAAGTATGTGTCCCTCTAACTAAGTATGAACGACTAATTTTCAGCGAAAGAATTAAAAACACATCATAAACCGCCCCGGTCACTTTCAGTCATCTGGTTAATGGCTATCCTTATATTCTACAAGTAGAAATGAGGACCAAACATATCCGAAGATATGTCCTTCAAACTGAGGCAACCGACATAATTCTAAGCGATAGTGACGTGTTTTTTTTTTTTTTTTTAAACAAAGACGAAAAACACGGTTACTCGGGATTGATCATCCCATTCAGCTCAACAAGGTTTTGAAAACGAGTTTTGTCAAATGCTTTAGTAAACAAGTCAGCGAAATTATCTAACGTATTAACCCTTTCGAGCACAATCAATTTCTTCTCAGCACAATCCCGTATAAAATGATGACGGATGTCAATGTGTTTAGTTTTGCTATGCTTTACGGGATTGTTAGTTACTGAGATAGCAGCAGTGTTATCTATGCAAATAGGAGTATGAGTGAAATTCAGACCATAATCGCGCAATTGCTGTTGTATCCAAAGAACCTTGGAGCAGCAGTTCGATGCTGCCATGTATTCTGCTTCACATGTTGAAATGGCGACTGAGGTCTGCTTCTTGCACTGCCATGACACTAATCTGCCTCCAAGAAACTGACATCCACCTGTTGTTGACTTCCGATTCTGATTGCATCCTCCATAATCAGAATCTGTGTAGGCGACCAACTCCAAGTCTCCTCCTCTCGTGTACCACAACCCCAGCTTAGGCTTGCCTTTGAGATACCGCAATATCCTCTTCACACCCTTCAAGTGAGATTCCTTTGGGTTTGCCTGAAAGCGTGCACAAAGACAAACTGCAAACATAATATCAGGTCTAGAAGCAGTTAAGTACATTAAAGAACCTATGATTGCCCGATATTGGGTGGGGTCCACGTCTGCATCACTGTCTGAATCAGCACCCAATTTATGGTTGACGCAAACTGGAGTATCAAATGGAGTGCTGTCCTCCATCTTGAAGCGTTTGAGAACGTCATGGACATACTTAGTCTGATGAATGAACATCCCATCTTTCTTCTGATCAACCTGCAGTCCTAAAAAGAAAGTTAGTTCACCCATAGCACTCATTTCAAACCTCTTTTTCATGACGGCTTCAAATTCCTGACACATGGCGACTTTTGATGCAGCGAAGATGATGTCGTCCACGTAGACTTGTACCAGAAGAAAGTCGCTTCCTTTTCTCTTAAAGAACAGTGTGCTATCGATATTTCCCCTTTCAAATTGATTCTCAAGCAAGTAATCGGATAGAGTTGCGTACCAAGCACGAGGGGCCTGATGTAGCCCATACAGTGCTTTACTTAGCTTGTACACGTGATCAGGAAAGTCTGGGTCAGGAAAACCCGGAGGTTGCTCAACGTACACAACCTCATCGACTTTACCGTTAAGAAACGCACTCTTCACGTCTAACTGGAAAACCTTCATCTCCTTGTGTGCAGCAAATGCCAAAAACAGTCGAATCGCTTCCAATCTCGCCACAGGAGCAAACACTTCATTGTAGTCGATCCCCTCTTGCTGATTAAAACCCTTTACAACCAGCCTCGCCTTGTTCCTGATAATTATCCCTTTTTCATCTCTCTTGCATTTGAAAACCCATTTTGTGCCAATCGCATGCACATTTTTCGGTTTTGCAGCCAAATTCCATACCTCCATCTTCTTGAACTGGGCTAACTCTTCTTGCATGGCTTCGACCCACGAACTGTCCTTGAGAGCCATTTGATAGTTCTTTGGTTCAATCTGGCTGATGAAGCAGGTGTACAAGCATTCGTTAATGATGCCTGTATCTTTAATGCTTGTGTAAACACAGGTGTGCTCATTCAAGCTTTGTCTTGTTTGTACACCGTCGGACACATCACCTATCATGTTCTCCAAAGGGTGATTTTTGTGAACTCTCGTAGTCGGAACCGAACTGACTTGCAGATTGTCTTCCAGGTTCGAAGGTAGCTCACCAATGGGTGATTGTTGTTGAGAGTGAAACGGATTGAAGAATTTCTCTTCTGTAGAGGCAGCAGGGGTATCGACAGCATTTGACGAGGAAGGTTGACATTCATCGTACAGCGGTCTTTGCACAACATTTTCTTCCTCATCATAAAGCATCTTCGTAGCTATTCTCTCATCAACTTCTGCACAATCCAAGTAAGGCATGTTAAAAGATTTAAAAAGCCTATCATAATCAAAAGCCCCAGCGGGTCCCGTGCTTGGTTTTGGTGATTTGTAACTTGTGATATCAGTGTTACACACCACCTCAACCTTGCTGGTCGATGTATTAAAGACTCGTCTGTTGGGAGTCCCAACAACATATCCGACTAAAATACCTTCGTCGGCTATTTCACCAAATTTTGAGTTCGTCTTTAATATCGAACACGGGGACCCGAATGGTTTGAGACCACTCAAGTTAGGCTTTCTCCCATGCATAAGTTCATAACATGTTTTATTCAATCTTTTAACAGTTAAAACTCTATTAAGGATATAACAGGCTGTAGCAAGAGCTTCAGCCCAGAACACCACAGGAAGTTTCGAATCAGCCAGCATGGTTCTGGCTCCTTCAATTAGCGTTCTGTTCTTCCTCTCAGCCACCCCATTTTGTTGCGGAGTATACGGAGCGCTGTACTGGTGGTCTATCCCTTTCTGTAAGCAGAAAATCTCCATCTGATTGTTTTTGAACTCTGTCCCATTGTCACTCCTGATGTATTTAACCTTTTTCCCCATAATATTCTCAACCTTGGTAATCAAATTTATTACCATCTGCACCGTTTCATCCTTTGTCTTCAGGAAATATACCTGTCACACCCCGATCGTGATGGCGGAATAATCGAGGCGCGGCGACTAAGTCGTGATTGTTGAGCACAATAGTATAAAAGTCTAAATGCATAAACATAACCAAAATGTCAAATATTACACCATCCAGGTAACATGAAACAAACTGTTTTAATACAAAATATCAAGTTTCCAAACAACTCCTAGACTAGCCTTCATCACTCTAAGGCCTCTAAACTTGCTAGGGATTTCTTGCTGCATTATTTCCTGAAAACATGTAACAAACTGTCAACTACATAAAGTAGATGAGTGAATTCATAGGTTTAAAGAAAAAGAGTTTATACACAAACATACTAGTATAGGTTGTAGGGGTTTATATATAGGGTGTACCTGCGGCTAACCCACCACTCCTACAACTTATACTACTATGTTTGGATATAATACCCGGTTTTAAGATGGTTTGTAAGAAAAGGTCTCTTGGTTTTCCCAAAGAGGTTTTTGTAGTAAGTAAAACATGAAATGTTCTCCTGGACTCTCGGCGGGCTTATTATTCTCCCATTAGAGTCGTTTGTGATAAGATTACTCAAAGATTTGTGGTCTCCCAACGGTACATGTAGCACATAGCAGTTAAGCATAAATAAGGACATATAGATTTGAGCATGCTAAGTTTACTAGATAAACCAACACCAAGATCCCACTGTTTACTAGTATCCAAGATGATGGTGAATAAATGATGATGATGATGAATGATGATGAAACTCAATGATCACACAAGACTTGATTGATCCTACGCAAGGCTTAAACCAAGACTACCTCGTTCTTGTCATCCAGGACTCAGCTAGGTTCTACCGAGAGTAGGATAGGCTCCCCAAAGAATCCTGGGTTCCCTTGGTCCCTACCGAGACTAGTATAGGTCCTCAAGAGTTATGGATTTCACCGAGACTAGTATGAAATCCCATGAGTTACGAGTGCCACCGAGAATAGAATGCCACTCATGGTCGCGAGTTCTACCGAGAGTAGAATAGACTCTCGCGTCCAATTCAACTCATGATGCTTTGATCTCTAGATTTCCATGCTGACACAATGACTATGATGATATGAATATGATTCCCATTCCCATGATGTCAATGTTCATAGAATTTCCCATACTCATTGATTTCCAATGTTCTTAGATCTCCATAAGTTGATGGGTTTTCCCCATGTTCATAGATTTCCAAAGTTTATAGATTCTTAAAAAGCTTGTGGATTTCCGCACGTGTGTAGAAATCCAAAAGTTTATAGTTTAAAGAGGGTTTGCATAAATGATTTTATCCAAACGTGTAAAGTTACCATGTTTCCACCCCATAGTTTTGAAAAGCTTAAATAGGGGCTATGAACTCACCTTGATCTCGGGTTAGGATGGTGCTACAATAGATCTCCTTAGCCTAGAGTTGAACATAAATATAAGGTTAACAACGTGCTATAAGTCTAAGAAAACGAGCTTACGCGGCCTCGAGCAAAAACTGGGTTTTAAAGACGAAACAGCTTGGTTCTGGCTTGATTCGATCGAATAGGAACACGTTCGATCGAATAGACACACATTCGATCGAATCTGTGGCACACTCGATCGAACTAGAAACACATTTGGTCGAACCAGTTGGAAAAACTCGTTCGGTCGAACATGGAACTTGTTCGATCGAATAGACACTCGTTCGATCGAATACGAAACTCATTCGGTCGAATGAGTTGGAGACCATTCGGTTGCTTTCCTATTCGATCGACTGGACTGATTCGATCGACTGGACTGATTCGATCGACTGGTTCGATCGAATGAGTCTGATTCGACTCCTTCAAGCTGGGGCGACGGAGAAACCTACGGGTTTTTCAGATTTTCCAGATTTTTGACCCAAAATCGAAGTTTTTGACATGGAAATGCTCGGGATTGAAAGGGCTATCGATTCCTAGTGATTTTAAACACAAAAGCCTGCATTTTGACACCAAAACAAGACGGTTTTTGACCCGAAAACTCTAGAAACGAAAGTGGGTGTTTTTGCTCGATTTGAGGCCGAAAATGGTTATGAAAATGGATGATTTTCAAGAAGATCTTACCAAGAATAACAACAAACAGATTTGTGGACTCGGATTTGAAGTTTGAAGACTTTCTCTCTCTAGTTTCTCTCTCTAGAATGAGAGTGTTTGGGTGGGAAGTGTTGGTGGAAATGAAAGAGATGGTGTAAGAATACTTGATTTTCCGCTTAAATACTCGGGTGACTCGGGTTCGGGTTTAGGCTACCGACGGGTCAAGACTGGTCGAGTTCATAAGTTTTTAAACAAACTAAAACTTTTTCAGCAAAACTTTTATAAAACCATTTTCCGAATAATTATTTGAAATCTTTTTAAATAAGAACATTTAATTTTTCGAAAGCATAAAAATTAATATTTTTCAGGCGTAAATGTCGTTTTATAAAATAAACATTTTAAATGATAAAAGCAGATTTTTCCAATGATATGGGTTCCGAACTTATCGTCCAGAATCCCAAAGTCTATAGTTTCCGATGATTTCACGATCCTAGTTTACCAATCGAATTTCAGGGCGTTACATCCTCCCCAATTTAGAGGAATTTCGTCCCGAAATTTAGAACTTAGTATAGTTGATGCAATGATGTTTTAGATCAAATGATCCCATGATGACCACTATGCGCCACTACCCCTAATTTTCGTCTTGGATACCACCCAAATCAAGTTGAAGGGGTTTATATATAGGGTGTACCAGCGGCTAACCCACCACTCCCTCAACTCCACTTGGGTGTTTCTTTCGACTCTTATTAGTTCAATGACACACAGGACGACACACTATTTTCCACTACAAGGCATCACCTTCAAGCTTTACATCAGACATATTCATTTCGGATTGAAGGGGTTTATGTATAGGGTGTACCAGCGGCTAACCCACCACTCCTTCAATCTCCAATGAATAATTCCCTCAATAATTCTTGAATTTAACGCCTCACAGCTGCCACGCTAACTATGAGTCCCTAATTCCAAGTCTCGCTTCAGACATAATCAACTTGTGCCGAAGGGGTTTATGTATAGGGTGTACCAGCGGCTAACCCACCACTCCTTCAACATTCATTGATTAAATTCCCTACACGAAGCTTGAGTTCACGACTCATAGTTACACAATAGCATATTGTTTAACGTATACACCTGTGAACTTGATGTAATTATATTCCGGACTATAATTACGAGTTCACCTTGTATCAATGTATAAACTCCATTGTGTGCGGCTAGAAAAAATCGACACGACACCACACACACACACACAACCATGCTTCATGAATGCTAGAATGATGACAAATTTTGGCTCAATGATACATAGTTTACCCCAATGTTTACATGATTAAGTATGCACAACTTGTGTTTTCCAGCACGAGTCATGGGTAGCCAAACTTGGTGTTATGCAAATACGAGAATATTTATAAGCAAATAGGAACAACATGATACTTCATTGATTGATATTGGTCCCTGATTACATGATTACGATTACATAGACTCCAAGATTTCTAGAATTACAAAGATGATGACTATGCGAACAGATGAGGGTATTCCTCCTTCATCTTATCCTCGCCTCCCATGTGAACTCGGGTCCACGATGGTTGTTCCAACGTACCTTGACTATGGGTATCCGGCTTCGCTTAGTTCTTTTGACTTCTCGATCTAGGATCTCGACAGGTTCCTCAACAAAGTGTAGTTTGTCGTCGATGCGAACCGTGTCGATCGGGATTGAGCGGTCTCGTCAACGAGGCACTTTTTGAGTTGCGACACATGAAAAACGTTGTGAACACGGCTGAGTTCTGGAGGCAATTCCAAGCGATAGGCTACGGGTCGCACCTTTTCGATGATCTTGAAAGGTCCTACGTACCTTGGAGCAAACTTTCCCTTTTTCCCGAAGCGAACAATGCCCTTCCAGGGGGAAACTTTGAGCATTACGTGATCGCCTATTTGGAACTCCAGAGGTTTGCGTTTGTCAGCGTAATACTTGTGTCGACAGCGGGCGTCCTTAAGTCTTTGCTGGATGATGGCGATACTGTCAGTGGTTTCCTGTATCAGTTCCGGGCCGAGGATTTGAGAATCTCCGGTCTCGGACCAACACAGTGGAGAACGACATTTCCTGCCATAGAGTGCCTCGAATGGTGCGCATTTGATGGTAGCATGATACGTGTTATTGTATGAGAACTCTGCAAGAGGAAGGTGTCTCCACTAC